>NC_134353.1:84908801-85006301 GCF_048569485.1 Anomaloglossus baeobatrachus | reverse complement strand
GGCACCTACCTATAAAGCAGCGATTGGATTTGATCTGCTTTTAGCCGTCTAACCTCCTAAATGCCACTATCAGTGTTCGACAGCAACAATTAAGCTGCGTCATTCTGTTTGCGCGTCCGTCCGCGCACTAGTCAGCCTCCAGCGATGTGGTGAACCATTGCTGATGGGTTCCCATAGAAGCTGGAGGCCATGTAAAGACCCCTGTCATCTCCCACTGGTACTTTTCCGAAGTACTGTGACATATATTGCTCTACTGTGGTAATGCAGCATATATAGCACACAAGTGATTGAAGAACGAAGTGTAATAGAAAAAAAAAGGGGGGGGGAAGAAAAACCTTTTTTAACCCTTTAACGACCCATGACGTACTGGGTACGTCATGGATCGTGTCACTATCATCGCCGCTGATTTCAACAGCTGACTTGTGCTTGCAAGTTACGAGTGGAATCGCTTTCCACCCGCAACTTTTAACCCCTTGCCATCCCGCTGCCAAAATCTGGCAGCGAGATGCATATGCTCGCAGCCATTACTTTTACTTACCGCCGCCCCCACCGGAAGTCACGTGTGTGATCACGTGACTTCCGGTGGTTGCCATGGTAGCACAGGGTCATGTGATGATGCCTGTAGCTAACATGAGTCACTTTCTCATAGTGCCAGCACTGAGAGTAAAGCACCATATCTGCAGTTCTCAGCTCTGTAGCTGAGATCTACAGATATGGCAGAGCGATTATATTGTTGATCCACATAGCCCCGTAGGGGGACTAGTAAAATAAAAAAAAAAGTTTTTAAAAAAACTAAAAGTTCAAATCGCCCCCCTTCCGCCCCATTTGAAAATTAAAGGGTTAAAAAAAAATATATACACATTTAGTATCGCCACATTCAGAAATGCCCGAACTATCAAAATATAAAATACTCTGATCAGTAAATGGCGTAGCGGCAAAAAAATTCCAAACGCCAAAATTACGTTTCTCCATCGTTTCATTGGGGGACACAGGACCATGGGTTATGCTGCTGTCACTAGGAGGCTGACACTAAGTAAACAGAAAAAGTTAGCTCCTCCTCAGCAGCATACACCCTGAGCCGGAGGCGGACTCAATCAGTTTTTAGCTTAGTGTCGTAGGAGGCTGATGTGGGCCGTCTCGGCCTCCCTCAGCCATTTGTTTTTTGCGCCTTTTTTCCCTATTTTCGGCGCCGCTCATCGCTCTCATACCTGTCTTCTTGTTTTCTGCAGGTATTTTATTCATCATTCTCCGCAGCCCTGTGGGTACCACTCCCCAGGGTCGCAGGGGTTTCAGACTTTGGGCCCTCTCCCCCGTCCATCCCCATGGTACCACTCCTGGGGGTGTTCGTGTGGGCAGGTTGTCGTGGGCACCCCTGATTCGCCCTGCGGTATCACCCCAAAGGGCGTACAGGGGACATACAGCAGGGATGGGACCTCAGCAGCGCGTCTGAAATCTGATGGGGCCCGCATCGCTGCCTTCTCCTGAGGGGGGGCTCCTTCCCCCATCATGATGCCCACTTCCCTGCCTCAGCACGCTGCTCCCCCGGAGCCAGCAGTCTCCCTGGACGGGGGCACGGCACACAGGCAGGGGCAGGGCGCCCTGCCTGCACCGCATCCATTTCTGGACCAACGCCACCGAGATCAGGTAGGACCGACCTTCTCCTACCTTCTTCCCAGGCGGCTGCAAAATTGAGGCCCCGGTCTCGGCCTAGTCTGCGCCCCGGCCACATCTCAGCAGTCGGCGGCGCGCGCCGGCTCAAGCCCACAGCTCTCTCTGGGCGCTCCGGTCATCGCCGCTGCCCCACCACTGTTTGCAGGTAGGACCGCCGGTCTCTACCTCCCCGCGAGCCGGCAGCCCCAAAATTTAGGCCCCGGCTCGGGCCTTGTCTCCAGTGTCCCAGGCCCGCCCTCCACTTCAGTGCGATTGGTCGCCGGCCGTCCGTCTCCGCCCTCCGCTCTGCCCCAGGCATCACAGGGGGGGCGGTGGCTGTGTGTTTTTCCCGCTCTCCAGACTTCATCTTATCAAAAAAAAAAAAAAAAAAAGTAGAAAAGAAATAGAACTCCCGGTGTGCGGCTTGCTGAGGCTGCAGCAACCGGTTATAACAGTTAAAACAAGCCTTCAAAAGAGCCACAATCATATGAGGATTGTGTTTTTATAGTGTTTCAGGTGCATGTGTGTATGTGTATGTATATATATATATGTGTGTATATATATATATATATATATATATATGTATGTGTATATATATGTATATGGGTATATATATGTAGATTGATTTGTACAGGCACTATAGATACAGACTTATAGAAGGGAACGGTGTTTTTTTCACTGCCAAGATATATTCCCAGAATAATACCTCAATTGTGAATTCACCCAAATCTTTCAGATTTAGTAATCACAGCCACCGCAGCCCCTGACACAGCAGGTCCCGGCATCCCGCCCCGGCCGGCTGGTTAGCGCCCCGGGCTCAAACCATAAATCCCCTCGCTGATGTCTTCGGATTGGTGCGCATACGCTGCGTCCCTGGCTGACGCTCTGTCATACCTACACAGGACTGGCGCAATCCCCTCGGGGAGTTTTCACCTTCATCCCCAGGTCCAGACGGCTGCTCCTCCGTAGCCTTTCGACCTCTCAGGTGATGGCCCAAGCGTACCGCCTCTGCTGGATTCCAAGTGGGCGCATGATGTTCGGCACCTGAGAATAACCTGGTAGAAACGGTGAGTCAAGCCATAAAGGTGCGAACAGCCCCTTTTTTCTTTCCGGGCACGCACAGGGGGAGGTGAGTCCCGTACCAGGGGCCCCCATTTTTCCCCCGCTCAACGCGGACCCGCTAGGTCTCATCTTCTGCAGGCCCCCAGGTTTTTCACCTTAATTCCCAGGTCCAGTCTGCCTCTCCTCCGGTAGCCTTTCGACCTCTCGGGTGATGGCCCAGGCGTTCCACCTCTGCTGGACTCCAAGCAGGAGGACCCGGATGTTTGGCGCATAACGATTAGCCTGGTTGAAATGATGAATCAAGCCTTAAAGGTACGGTCAGCCCCTTTCTCTCAGTGCACTCGCCGGGGGAGGTGAGTCCCGTACCAGGGACTTTATCCACTACTCGAAGCGGACCCGCCAGGTCTCGCCTTCGGCGCCTCCCCCTGGTTTTTCCTTCATTCCCAGGTACAAGCTACCGCTCCACCGGAAGCCTTCCGACATCTCTGGTGATGACCCAGGCGTACCACCTCTGCTGGATTCCGAGCAGGCGCCCGATATTCAGCGCGGGGCGAATAGACTGGAGGAAATGGTGAGTCAGACCATAAGCGCACAGATAGTCCTCTTCTCCTCTCTGAGCACACAGGTTTCCTTGAGGACTTTTCCGGCAATCCCGTGAGGTATTCAGTGGACATCCAGTAGTTCGCTGATGTGCTGCATCATCACAGACAACAACCAGACACGACGTTTACCAGCGGTAAGTCTTGTATTGTCATTATCCCTTCTCCAAAGGGGCTCCGGAGAAAAGGGGCATGCCCCCCTGTGATCGGCCCGCCAGGGTTCCGCCTGGCTTGTCATGACGTCTCTCAGGGACTCCACGGACACCGTTCCATCTCTGTCCAGCGGACTACGCTCCATCTCTGCCGATTCAGGACTGGTTGACATCTTTGGTAAGTACCTTATCATCACAGCCCTGGCGTCTGCCAGCTGCACGGCCTGAGCCTATAGCAGCAGTGTGACCACCCGTCGAGACCTCTGACTCAGGATCTGAAACGCGGAGGCGGCATCTAGGGAGTCGCTGTCTTCCCTTACGCCCTTAGGTGGCCGTCCCGTCGGAGATAGACTAATCCAGTGGATCCCCTAGGCTACGTGAGGGTGGAATACTCCTTCCCCTAGGCTACGTGAAGGAAGAGCACAGCTCTTCCCAGCATCGGCCCAGACGCTCGGGATCGTCGCCTCACCGCTCGATCCCAGTCTGTTCGAGCCGCAAACGTCAGGGCGCCGCTATCTCTCAGCAGTCCCTCCGCCTTGCATCGCTGCGGACCTTTCCAGCTTTGTTTTAGAAGCGCTTGCAGGGATCAGGGCGGCTGTCCCTGCACAGCCTACTCGACAGGGCCGCTAAGTTCACTCCACCCAGAAACGACCTGGTGGTTTAGACTTCCCCCTAGTCTTGGGGTTTAGACAGTCACTGTTACTCCTCCGCTACTAGGGTAGCTGAGCTACCGCTGGGAGTCCT
Source organism: Anomaloglossus baeobatrachus (assembly GCF_048569485.1). Taxonomy (NCBI): domain Eukaryota; kingdom Metazoa; phylum Chordata; class Amphibia; order Anura; family Aromobatidae; genus Anomaloglossus; species Anomaloglossus baeobatrachus. The sequence goes on along the minus strand of NC_134353.1, from coordinate 85,002,094 downwards.
ATCAGGCCCCGGCCCGGTAGATCATTCCTTTAGGCACGGTATTCGAGCCCGTCCGAGGGAAGTTACTCTTCACGCAGGAGTAGTTTTCTTTCCCGCACCGAGTCGGGTTCGGTATGCGAGTCCTTGGCTGTTGGTGGAGATGATAGCAGCGGTACACTTACCAATTTTTCATCTTTGCCCTTCCACGGGATCCCACTGAAGAACGAAGACAGGTAGCTTCCGTTTGCCCTGGGAACCCGCCAACCACTTCCTAGTGGACCAGTCTTCATAACCGTCCCTCGGGAGGGTCCTCTCTCCTTCTTCTCTGGAGGATAGTATCTACCGTCACCAGTCTCCTGTGCTAGGGTACGCTATCCCACCATCCCACAACACGGTCCCGAGGGTCACCACTAGAGGTTGCCCCCCCCTTTTTCAACGTTCCGGAAGCCAGAGCCATCCGGTTAGCTGGTTACGATTTTCTTCACTGGGACGAGGTTACCCGGTCAGGTTCCAGTCGAACCATGCCACAGCGGTGGCGTGCATCTTACACCGGGGAAGCGCAAGGAGTGTCATGTCAAGGGAAGACGTTAAGAGGATCTTGCTCTGGGCCGGATCTCGTCGCTCTCTAATCTCGGCAGTACAAATCCCTACCATGGACGTTTGGACGGCCGTTTTTTCCCGGCAGGAAGGGCCTCGCCTAGGCAAATGGCTTTTCAACAGGGTCGTCACCAGCCAGATCTACGACGAAGGGAAACCTACAGTCGTGGTCCTATGGACCTCCCGATCCAACTTTAAGTCAACGGGGCATCAAGGGTGTCCTCCTTCTCTGCACTAGGTGTCGACGCCCCCACCCGTCCGGGAGGCCAGTTCAATCTCTTGGGCATCTTCCCTCGGCTTCCCATGATCTCGAGGGTTCTCAAGTTGGACCAAGGCAGAGGGTGGCTCTGGAGTGGCCCAGGCGACCATAGTTAACAAAACTCACTCAACTCCTCGCAGATACTCCGTGGCGCCTTCCAGACCGTCCGGTTCTTCTGAGTCGGGGCCCTCTCTTCCACGAGGTCTCAAAGGTCCTAGGTTTGCGGCCTTAATAGCGGATCCCGGGTACTTGCTTGCACAGGCCGGTTGGCAAGAAGGATGCAAACAATGATGGAGACCGGGAAGATGGTTTATTACCACACGTGAAGAGCTCCTCCGGGATGTGAGGAGCGCATCTTCTCTTCTCTTCTCTCTCTCTCTCTCCCTCCCTTCCGGCACTGCTACCATGCTTGCAGTCAGATCTGGATGCGGTTTTTTCTAGCGCGTCCCGCTAGGGGCCGAGTGTCGACGCGGTCATTTCAATTTCAGAGACTTATCACTTCTTGTCACACGATCAGGTTTTTCACGCAGAGAAGCGTCCGTCTGGCTCGGCGGCATCACCGTCCACTAGACACGCGGGACCTGGCTCCCGGTTTGGACCTTGCCGAGTGCTTTCTACTCCCACCTGTTTGGATAGGTGGGCTCCTCGTGGCCGTCTCTTCTGCAAGGGGCATCAGGGCGGACAGCCCTCTCTTGCTGCTTTTTCCCCCCTTTTTCCGGGTCATCCAGCAGGACAAGGGGGGTGCTCCGGCCACAACTCCCCCTTTTCGATCCAAGGCAACTGCCTTCCTTCCAGATAAGGGGATTGAGTTTCGAAATCGGTCCTAGTCTCTTCTCTCAGCCTTAAAAGGGGGCCTAGTTTGTTCCTGAGCTGGCTCGTGCCCTCAGTCGTTTATGTCTTCAGGACCGGACTTTCGGTTTACGCCGGCAGTCAGTTCCTCTTTTCACTCGCTCCCCGGAGTCGCATGCCAGCGCCCAGGTCCAAGATTGCCACATGGATTCATTCCGTGATGTTGTGAAGCCTATTGCATAGTGGACGGACCTCTACCGCATTCTACGGTCCAAGGGAAGCCTCTTGGAGGATTGGACTTCAGACGTTAGTCGACCATGTCCACCGGGCCTCCACCTGGTCTACTCGGCATACCTTTACTAGTTCCTATCAGGTTCACACACATGCTTTGGCAGAGGCCAGTCTTGCCGTTATCTTTGCGGGCGGCAGAAGCACACCTGTACCAAGGTAGGTCTTTGTAGGTCTGGGTCAAGCCCGACAGGAGGAAGCGGTTTCCTACCGATCTCCGGTGATGGTTCTCTTCCCACCCAGGGACTGCTTTTGGACATCCCATGGTCCTGTGTCCCCCAATGAAACGATGGAGAAAGATAGATTTTTGTGTACTCACCGTAAAATCTCTTTCTCTGAGTCTTCATTGGGGGACACAGCACCCACCCTGTTTTTGTGTTTTTTGGTTGCATATTACCTGCCTGTTGCCTCAGTGGCCATATTCCCTGCCACTGGTCGCATGAATAATTGGTTATAGTTTTTACCTAGTTTGATCTAGAGTTGTTTGGTTCTCCTCCTACTGCTTGTGCACTAAACTGATTGAGTCCGCCTCCGGCTCAGGGTGTATGCTGCTGAGGAGGAGCTAACTTTTTCTGTTTACTTAGTGTCAGCCTCCTAGTGACAGCAGCATAACCCATGGTCCTGTGTCCCCCAATGAAGACTCAGAGAAAGAGATTTTACGGTGAGTACACAAAAATCTATCTTTCTTTATCGTTCCTTTGGGAGACCCAGACCATGGGTGTTTAGCTTCTGCCTCCGGAGGACACACAAAGTACTACACCTAAAAGTGTAGCTCCTCCCTCTGAGCTTATACACCCCCTGGTGAGCCAGTCCCAGCCAGTTTATCGCTTTGTGTTCAGGAGGCATACATCCACACATGCATTCTCATATGATTTTTTTCCTTTTTTTGGAATGAGATTGAAGAAGTGCGGGTCCACGTCTGGACCCCCGGCATGTCCCTTCTCACCCCACTGTGTCGGCGGTGTTGTAAGGTTGATTTCCAAGGCTGGAGCCTTACATGCCGTGCTCCTTCACCATCCCTCCTGGGCTCTGGCTTGAAGTGGGAGCCAGCGCGGTCTCCATGCCTGGCAGGAGACCGGTCTCCATCCGCAGCCCTTTAGGACCCTGCTGGACCGGAGCACTCATCCCCAGGGACCTGGCCCTGCGTCTCAGCAGCTAAGTACCTGAGACGTTTATATGTTGGGGGTCCCTGTGCTTTATTGTATGGGGAGAGTGTGCTTACTGTATTTATTTTGGCATTTCCGGCGGGTTCTCTAGCTTTCGCCCGAGAACCGCGCCGATGGTGCCTGCGCGTCGGCCTTGCCGCTCAAATTTAGGCCCCGGCTTTGCCGGAGGCCTAGTTTCTGTTCACTGCCCTCGCATGTCACTCATGCAGAGGGACAGGCACGGCTCCTCCCGGCGGCCGTCCTGCACAGGGGAGGGACACTCCCCACTGCTGTGCGTGTCTCCTCCCCTGCAGGTCTCTATGGCCCTCCAGATCCCGCTTTCCTACAGGAACGCCCCCAAGTCCCGCCCCCTCTCCGCTCCGGCGGCCATTTTCTCAGACAGGGTTCACTGCGCTGGCCTGCACTCTGCATCCCTGCTGAGGTGCTGTGCATTGGGGGTCCGGGCTTCGGGATCTGGAGGGCACACAACACCGCTTCCAGCGGTCTGGTAAGCCACAACTGGTCTCTGGTTGTGGACCTCTGTATATACTCCCTGGGGTTCATTCTCTTTGTAGAGTCCCCACTCCAGCAGCATGTTTCACACGAGGAGCAAGGCTCCAAAGCTTTATACTGTATGCGCTGCATGTAAGCTCCTGCTGCCTGAACCGAGCACCTATCCACGTTGTGATGTCTGCTCTAACTTGGCGGTGCCACAGCCTGGAGTCTCACCCCCAGTGGTCTCTCAGGCTGTTCCTGCACCTGTGGCTGAACCCCCGGCCTGGGTAGAATCCTTCTCTAGGTCTATCTCCCAGTCCTTTGCTGAGTCCATGGGACTTCTGTCCAGGACTTTGATGAATATGCATCAGCCCCCTTCACAGGGTGCCTCTACTGCTAAGGGTCCCTCAGGATCTCTATCATCTGACCTCCGTCCACCGGAGTGCACAGAGGATTCATCATCAGGGCCCAGACCCCGTCCTCCTAAGAGGAGGCGCAGGGTTTCCTCTCCCTCCTCATCCCGCAGCTCTGATTCAAGAGCTGACTCGCAGGATGAGGAGGATGCCTTTGCAGGGGGCTCGGAGGCTTAACTCATTGTACCCCATTGATCTTTCCGAGGGTGACTCAGATCTTAGTGACTTGATTACTTCCATTAATTCTGTACTGGATCTCACTCTGCCAGTATCAGAGGAGCAACCCTCTCTGGCAGAAAAGCACCAGTTTACCTCGCCTGAGAGAGTAAAGAGTGTGTTCTTTAACCACTCCAGTTTTCAGACCGCTGTGACCAAACCCAGGGCCTGTCCTGACAAACGCTTCCCAAAGCGTGGTTCTGATGACCGTTTTCCCTTTCCACCTGAGGTGGTCAAGGAGTGGGCTCATTCCCCAAAGGTAGACCCTCCGGTGTCTAGACTCTCAGCCCAGACCGTTGTGTCGGTGGCTGATGGCACCTCCCTTAAGGATTCCACTGACCGTCAGATTGACCTTCTGGCCAAATCCGTGTATGAAGCGGCGGGGGCCGCGTTTTCCCCAACTTTTGCAGCAGTGTGGGCTCTCAAAGCCATCTCTGCTTCTCTAGAGGAGATGCATTCCCTCACCAGGGAATCTATGCCCGAGATGATTGCCTTAACTTCTCAAGCTTCAGCTTTTTCATCTTATGCCATGTCTGCCATGCTAGAGGCTTCTCACCGCACTGAGAGTGGAAGGCAGATGCTTCTTCAAAGAAGTACCTTGCTGGGCTCCCTTTTGCTGGTTCCCGGCTGTTCGGTGAACAGCTGGATGAAATTATTAAAGAAGCTACTGGCGGGAAGAGTACTTCCATGCCACAAACCAAAACCAGGAAACCTGCCCAGGGTAGGAATCAGTCGAGGTTTCGCTCCTTTCGTTCCTCCAACTGGTCGTCCTCTAAGCCCTCCGCCTCGTCCGCTAACTCAGCTAAGGACCAGAAATCCAACTGGCGCCCAAAAGCGCGTCCACAGAAGACCGCAGGAGGTGCTGACACTAAGGCAGCCTCCTCGTGACTCTCTGCCCGCTCCGGCAACGTCCTTAGTCGCTGGCAGGCTCTCCCACTTTGGCGACGCTTGGTTTCAACACGTCTCCGATCAGTGGGTGAGAGATATCATCTCCCACGGCTACAGGGTAGAATTCTCTTCCAGCCCGCCATACAGATTTTTTCTCTCAACTCCCCCCTGCTCCAAGGCCGCCGCCTTCTCACAGGCCGTGGCAGCCTTGCAGGCCAACGGAGTAATTGTACCAGTTCCCGCCCGGGAACGGTTCAGAGGTTTTTACTCAAACCTCTTCCTAGTTCCCAAAAAGGATGGTACCTTCCGGCCCATCCTGGATCTCAAGCTTCTCAACAAGCATGTTCGGGTGTGGCACTTTCGCATGGAGTCTCTGCGATCAGTCATTGCCTCAATGACCCAAGGGGATTTCCTGGCGTTCATCGACATCAGAGATGCCTATCTACATGTGCCAATTGCAGTTTCACACCAGCGTTGGCTACGTTTTGCAATAGGAGAAGATCATTTCCAATTCGTGGCTCTCCCCTTCGGGTTAGCCACGGCCCCTCGGGTATTCACCAAGGTCATGGCAGCAGTGATTGCGATTCTGCACCTCCAGGGGTTGGCAGTGCTCCCTTACCTGGACGACCTTCTAGTCAAGGCTCCATCCAGCGTAGACTGTCAGCGGAGTGTCTCGCTCACTCTCGCCACTCTAGCCCAATTCGGGTGGCTTGTCAACCTTCCCAAGTCCACTCTGACTCCGACCCAGAGTCTCACGTACCTAGGGATGCAGTTCGAGACTTTGTTGGCACTCGTGAAGTTGCCCTTAAACAGCTGTCACTCCAGCTGGCGGTGCGCTCTCTCCTGAGGCACCGCCGTTATACTCTCAGGCGTCTGATGCAGGTGCTGGGTCAAATGGTGGCGTCCATGGAGGCTGTTCCCTTTGCCCAGTTCCATCTGCGCCCCCTGCAGCTGGGCATTCTCCGCTGTTGGGACAAGCGGCCTTCCTCCTTACACAAGTTAGTGGCTCTGTCGCCACGGACCAGGAGCTCCCTTCAGTGTTGGCTTCGGCCCCTCTCCCTGTCCCAAGGGCGCTCCTTCCTGGCCCCATCCTGGGTGATTCTCACCACGGATGCCAGTCTATCCGGCTGGGGAGCGGTATGTCTCCGCCACAGAGCGCAGGGCACTTGGACTCCGTCCGAGTCAGCCCTTTCAATCAATGTGCTGGAAACCAGAGCAGTGCTTCTAGCTCTCCTAGCATTTCACCATCTGCTGGCGGGCAGGCACATTCGAGTCCAGTCAGACAACGCGACAGAGGTTGCCTACATCAATCATCAAGGCGGGACACGCAGCCGCCTGGCAATGATGGAGGTACAACGCATTCTTCAATGGGCGGAGGACTCCAGGTTCACCATATCCGCAGTCCACATCCCAGGCGTGGACAACTGGGAGGCAGATTATCTCAGCCGTCAAAGCGTGGACGGTGGCGAGTGGTCCCTGCACCCGGCAGTGTTTCAGTCGATCTGCCGCAAATGGGGCACTCCGGACGTGGACCTAATGGCATCCCGTCACAACAGCAAGGTTCCTGTTTACGTGGCTCGCTCCCACGATCCTCAGGCCTTCGCCGCAGACGCTCTGGTTCAGGACTGGTCCCAGTTTCGTCTGTCCTACGTGTTTCCCCCTCTAGCTCTTTTGCCCAGAGTCCTGCGCAAGATCAGAATGGAGGGCCGTCGAGTCATCCTCATTGCACCGGACTGGCCCAGGCGAGCTTGGTATCCGGACCTGCTCCAACTGTCCGTAGAGATGCCGTGGCATCTCCCGGATCGTCCAGACCTACTCTCGCAAGGTCCGTTTTTCCGCCCGAATTCTGCGTCTCTCAAATTGACGGCGTGGCTCTTGAGTCCTGAATTTTGATGGCTTCTGGTATTCCTCCTGAAGTCATCTCCACTATGACTCGGGGCCGCAAGTCTTCCTCCACTAAGATCTATCACAGGACTTGGAAAATTTTCCTGTCCTGGTGTCGCTCTACCGACCATCCTCCTTGGCCATTCTCCTTGCCGACCCTTCTGTCTTTTCTACAGTCCGGTCTGCAGCTAGGACTGTCCCTCAACTCTCTCAAGGGACAAGTTTCAGCTCTGTCAGTTTTGTTCCAGCGGCGTCTCGCTCGGCTGTCTCAGGTCCGCACCTTCATGCAAGGCGCGTCTCACATCATTCCGCCTTACTGGCGGCCCTTGGATCCCTGGGACCTTAACTTGGTTCTCACGGTCTTGCAGAAGCCCCCCTTCGAGCCTCTTAGGGATGTTTCTTTGTATCGGCTTTCACAGAAAGTGGCTTTTCTGGTTGCCATAACTTCTCTCAGGAGAGTCTCTGATTTGGCTGCGCTCTCCTCGGAGTCACCTTTTTTAGTTTTTCATCAAGACAAGGTGGTTCTCCGTCCGACTCCGGACTTTCTTCCTAAGGTGGTCTCTCCCTTCCACCTTAACCAGGACATTACCTTACCTTCCTTCTGTCCGGCCCCTGTTCATCGCTTTGAAAAAGCGCTGCATACGCTAGATCTGGTGCGTGCTCTCCGGATCTATGTGTCTCGCACCGCTGCGCTTAGGCGGCGCACCTCTCTTTTTGTGCTAACCACAGGTCGGCGCAAAGGCCTCCCTGCTTCTAAGCCGACCTTAGCCCGTTGGATTAGGTCGACCATTTCGGACGCCTACCAGAGTACTCAGGTGCCTCCCCCGCCGGGGATCAAAGCACACTCGACCAGAGCTGTCGGGCTTTTAGGCACCAGGCTACGGCTCAACAAGTCTGTCAGGCTGCCACTTGGACTAGCCTGCATACCTTCTCGAAGCACTACCAAGTGCATGCTCTTGCTTCGGCAGATGCGAGCTTGGGCAGACGCATCCTTCAGGCGGCTGTCGCCCATTTGTGAAGTTAGGTTCTGCCTACTTCTTAGTTTTTCTGTTTATTCCCACCCAGGGACTGCTTTGGAACGTCCCAAGGTCTGGGTCTCCCAAAGGAACGATAAAGAAAAAGAGAATTTTGTTTACTTACCGTAAATTCTTTTTCTTATAGTTCCGTCTTGGGAGACCAAGCACCCTCCCTGTTGCCTGTTGGCAATTTCCTTGTTCCGCGTGTTATCACCGGCTGTTGTCGTGGACAGAGTCTCCGGTTATTCCGGCTCTTGCTCTGTTCTACTTGTGGGTGGCTATTCTCCTTCAGCTTTTGCACCAAACTGGCTAGATCTGGTTATCCAGGGGGTGTATAAGCTCAGAGGGAGGAGCTACACTTTTAGGTGTAGTACTTTGTGTGTCCTCCGGAGGCAGAAGCTAAACACCCAAGGTCTGGGTCTCCCAATACGGAACTATAAGAAAAAGAATTTACGGTAAGTAACAAAATTCTCTCTTTTTTGGTCGCCGCAAGTTTTGCGCAAAATACAGTGACAGGCGATCAAAAACTAGCATCTGCACAAAAAATGTTTCCATTAAAAGCATAAGCTCAAGATGCAAAAAATTAACCATCACTGAGCCATCGATCCCAAAAAAATAAGAACGCTACGGGTTTCGGAAAATGGCGCAAAACGTGCGCCAATTTTTTCTGGACAATGTTGTGAATTTTTTTAACCCCTTAGATACAAGTAAACCTATACATGTTTGGTGTCTACAAACTCGCACCGACCTGAGACATCATATCGACACATCAGTTTTAACATATAGTGAACATGGTGAATAAAATATCCCAAAAACTATTGTGCGATCACACTTTTTTTTGCAGTTTTTCCACACTTGGAATTTTTTTGCTGTTTTCCAGTACACCATATGGTAAAACGTATGGTTTCACTTAAAACTACAACTCGTCCCACAAAAAACAAGCTCTTATATGGCAAGATTGACGGAAAAATAAAAAAGTTACGGCTCTCGGAAGAAGAAGAGGAGGGGAAAAAAAAGCAATGCAAAAACTGAAACCGCTCGGGGTCTGAAGGGGTTAAAATGCAAACAGAAGTGGCTGGTTCTGTACAGGACTGGTGGTAATGTTCTGGTGTCAGGAGATCTGGCTGCCGGGTTTCTCACCAGTTCTGATAATGGGTCTGTCTCCAGAATTGTGATGGACAAGGAACCAGACCCTCTATTCTTGAGTTGGGACAACCCCTTTAATATTCTCCCTTTTTTTTTCTGCTGACTGCCATACGAGGACCTGTCTTTTGCAAGACAAGCTGTAGTTTTGAATGATTGAATGACTCCATTCACTACCATATAATGTAATGAGAATCTGGAAACCCCTCCAAGTGTGGTGAAATGGTAAAAAATTAAAAATCAGATTCCACCATTTTTCCTTTTTTTGAGTCCGTCATCCTTCTTTTAAATCTCTCTATGAAGCTGTGTGGCGATTCGCTTCTGGCGCAGTGGGCTGGCCTTTTGAATGATATCGTTTGGTGATACATAAAGAGCATCTCATTAAATAAGAATATCATCAAAAAATTAAGTTATTTCAGGAATTTAATACAAAAAGAGAAAAGCATATATTATATAGTCATTACACACAGAGGGATCTATTCCTATATATTATATAGTCATTACACACAGAGGAATCTATTCCTATATATTATATAGTCATTACACACAGAGGAATCTATTCCTATATATTATATAGTCATTACACACAGAGGGATCTATTTCAAGTGTTTAGTTCTGTTGATGTTGATTATGGCTTACAGCCAATGAAAACCCAAAAATCATTATCATAGAAAATTAAATAATTACTACAACCACTGCAAAGGCTTCTTAAGCATTTAAAATGGTCCCTTAGTCTGGTTCAGTAGGCTACACAATTATGGGGAAGACTGCTGACTTGACAGGTGTCCAGAAGACTGACATTGACACACTCCACAAGGAGGGTATGCCACAAAAGGTCATTGCTAAAAAAGAAAAAAAAAAAAAAACTGGCTGGTTACAGAGTGCTGGATCCAAACATAATGAAAAACTGAGTGGAAGGAAAGTGTGGTAGAAAAAGGTGCACAAGCAACCGGGATAACCGCAGCCTTGATAGGATTAAGGAAAGGCCATTCAAAACTTTGGGGGAGATTTACAAGGAGTGGACACTGCTGGAGTCAGTGCTTCAAGAGCCACCACACACAGACGTATCCAGGACATGGGCTACAAGTGTCACACTCTTTGTGTCAAGTCACTCATGACCAATAGACAACGCCAGGAGCGTCTTACCTGGGCCAAGGAGAAAAAGAACTGGACTGCTGCTCAGTGGTTCAAGGTGTTGTTTTCAGATGAAAGGGAACTTTGCATTTAATTTGGAAATCAAGGTCCCAGAGTCTGGAGGAAGAGTGGAGAGGCCACAATCCAAGCTGCTTGAGGTATAGTGAGAAGTCTCCACAATCAGTGATGGTTTGGGGAGCCATGTCACCTGCTGGTGTAGGTCCACTGTGTTTTATCAAGAACAAAGTCAGCGCAGCAGTCTACCAGGAAATTTTAGAGCACTTCATGCTTCCCTCTGCCAACAAGCTTTTTGGAGAAGGAAATTTCATTTTCCAGCTGGACTTGGCACCTTTCCACACTGCCAAAAGTACCACTACATGGTTTAATAACTGCAGTATCACTGGGCTTGATTGGCCAGCAAACTTTCCTGACCTAAACCCCATAGAGAATCTATGGGGTATTGTCAAGAGGAAGATGAGACACCATACCCAACAATGCAGACGAGCTGAAGGCTGCTATCAAAGCAACCTGGGCTTCCATAACACCTCAGCAGTGCCACAGGCTGATGGCCTCCATGCCACGCCGCATTGATGCAGTAGTTCATGCAACAGGAGCCACGACCAAGTATTGAGGCATTTACTGTACAAACTTTTAAGTAGGCACCAACATTTCTGAGATTAAAATCATTTTCTCTGACGCCTCATTGGGGGACACAGGACCATGGGTGTTATGCTGCCTATCCATAGGAGGACACTAAGTAGATGCAAAAGCATAGCTCCTCCTCTGCAGTATACACCCCCTGGCCGGGCCAGGCAAGCTCAGTTTTAGCTTAGTGTCTGTAGGAGGCACATCTTTCAAGGTTTTGTTATTTTTTGAGGGCGACTGTTTCCTTTTGGGACCGATCTCCCAATACCATCAACGGGCGGGAACGCGGAGTGCTGCCTCCACGTACCCCCTCCTGCGACGCTGGATCCTGGGCTGCCTTTTACTGGACGACTGGTCCCACAGACACCAATTTTTCCAGAGCCCAGGGCAGAGGCACAATTCCTCAGCCCCTCCTTGCAGGCTCTGAGATGAACATTGCACCTGTGTGGCCGGACACAGGGAGAAAAACTGTCACAGCAAGCTGACTCTGCTATTTCCACTGCCTGGACTGAAGCAGTGTTAAGGTGAGATCCCCCCTGACTGGTTTCCCAGACAAAGGGAGAAAACACTGGGAAGGCACCCAGGACTACTGAATTCACAGTATTTTATTATGAGAAAGTCCCCTGCTGATTGCAAGGAGGAGAGCCCCAGGGATCCTGAACACACAGTGTTAACTTTTCTCTAGCTTGCTGGCTGGAGAAGGGGGGGGGGGGGAGGGAATCCTTCACTGATTGCAGAGAATCCTAGGGCCAGACCTAGAGCTCAGGAACTCACACTGTTTATTTGCTTTGTTTGCTCTAGCTGCATGCTCTGATTGCAGTAAAGCCTGCAGAGATAATCCATGGTGACAAGCTGTGTGCTGACTGAAGGGAGGGGGAGAAAAACTGTCACAGAAGCTCCCTTCCCGCCGTTTGTTTTTTTTCTACCGACAGCAGGGGGGCACACTGACTTCTTGGCGCTCCTGTAGCGCTAAGCCCCACGGGCCGCGATAAGCCCCCCCAGTAAAGCGTGCGAAGATCTCCACATAACTTACTCCTTCCTGAGGACGCAGGGCCATCGGCTAATTCTGGTGAGGTACTTGCTTCACTTGTAGCTCTGCTGAGCATTGCTCCCCCTCCTGGCATACTCCTATTAGGAACATGCAGAATTCTAAGGGCACTAAGAGCGCTAAGGCTCACAGTCTATTACTCAGCCTGCACTGCCTGCCACGCTGAGCTACCACATAAACACACCTCTTCTCTCTGTGAGTCCTGTGCCCCTATAGCCCCCCCAAGACCCCCCCCCCCCCCCCTGCCACCACTGCCGCAACCGTCAGCCCAGAGCCTAGGGCTCCCAGCCCACCGGAATGGGCACAGTTTCTGTCCCAATCCATGGAAAAACTGTCACAAAACCTGGTTCTGGCTATGCAATGGCGTCCTCCAGACCACCCTTCTGGGCCCCTGGACGGAACGCAGTCTGAGGATACCCCTATGGAGGATCCTTCTGAGGTAATCCGGGCACATGCTTCACCGGTCGCAGGGATCAGGAAAAGAGCACACGGCCGGATGTCTCCAGCACTCTCTCATGGCCCCCAGGGCTCTCCCTCGGGAGCACACAGGGCAGGCTCTCCCACATGCTCCACAGCTTCTGAAGAACTGGAGGAGGGAGAATGCTGTTTGTACCAGGAGGATTCCTTGGTTTCATCACCCCCAGATGATCAAACTGCAATAGACTCCCTTATAGCCACTACCACTGACCATGCGGTCTCCTATAAGAGGGCAAGGAAACCCCAAAAGGTTTTCGCTGATCACCCAGAGTTTCAGGATATCCTCACAAAGCAAAGGGAGAAGCCTGACAGGCGCTTCGGTAACCGTAAACTCATGGAGTCCCGGTACCCTTTTGCCTCACCTGCCCCTAAGGGCTGGGCCGATCCGCCCTCGGTTGACCCCCCCCCCCCAGTCTCCCGCCTTGCCACAAAGACGCTCCTGTCTTTACCCGATGATTCCTCCATCAAGGACCCGACAGACAGGTAGAGCACCTCGCCCGCTCTGCCTTTGAGGCTGCGGGTTCCTCCCTCTCGCCCTCCTTTGCCTCTGTGTGGGTCGCAAAGGCGATCTCTGTCTGAGCAGAATCCCTTAACACTTCGCTTGAGGAATCCCAGTTCACTCATACCTTTACAGAGGTAACAGCTCAAATTGCGGCTGCGGCGGAGTACCTCATGCAGGCCTCCATAGACGCTGCTGCCTGCGCATTGTTTGCCGCCTCAAATACCATAGCCATCCATAGAGCTCTCTGGCTCTGACAATGGCGAGCAGACTCCAGACCGATTTGTTGGGCGAACGTCTGGACAAGCTCATTTCTGACGCCACGGGAGGAAAGAGTACCTCCCTCCCCCAGCTGAAGTCCAGGACGACCTTTACCAGACGTCCACAGTCCTCGTTCCGCTCCTTTCGGAACTCATTTGGTTGGTCGACGTCTCGTGCTGCCCCCGCCACCAGCCGCGGACTACGCAGGGACCGACATTCTCAGCTCTCCCCAAAACTCACTTCGTCATGGCAGCCTAGACCGAAACAGTCCAGGACTAGGGAGACTCGTCCACGACGTTTCCCCCCTCATGACTCCATCGGCGCCCCAGAAGACACACTCGGTGTAGGAGGTCGACTGCGGCTCTTTCAACACATCTGGGCTGCCGCCTCAGACAAAAAATGGGTGCGAGACCTTGTGTCTTCCGGTTACCACATAGAATTTCGGACCCGAGTCTGTTCTTTCTCTCAAACCCCCCAAAGACTTGAAAACGATGCAAAGCTTTTTTTCTCGGCAATCCACTCGCTCCAAACAGCAGGAGTGATAATACCTGTCCCGGACGACGAGAAGTTCAGGGGTTTTTATTCCAACCTCTTTGTGGTCCCCAAAAAGGATGGGTCAGTTCGATCCATCCTGGACCTAAAACACCTGAACAAACATGTGCACGTACGGAGATTCAGAATGGAGTCCCTAAGGTCCATTATTACATCCATGGTCGAAGGGGAATTTCTCGCTTCCATAGACATCAAGGACGCGTACCTGCACATACCCATCGCCCCAGATCACCAAAAGTTCCTCTGCTTCGCAGTTCAGGACTCCCATTTTCAATTCGTAGCTATACCCTTCAGCCTTGCCACTGCACCAAGGGTCTTCACCAAAGTCATGGCGGCCGCCATGAGCGTCCTTCACGCCAGGGAAGTAGTCGTTCTCCCTTACTTGGACGACCTCCTCATTAAGGCCCCCTCCTTCCGCGACTGCTCAACCAGCGTACAGATCACTGGACACCCTATCCCGCTTAGGGTGGCTAGTGAATCTAGACAAATCATCCCCGATCCCATCACGATCCATCACCTTCCTGGGCATGTCCCTGGACACCCGTCGGGGCTTGATCTATGTCCCCCTGGACAATGCGATCGCTCTTCAACGAGCGGTACGCTGCCTTCTACATCCTTCGTCTCGCTGCATGCGATTCGGCATGAAGGTGCTCGGCAGGATGGTGGCGGTTATGGAAGCAGTACCCTTTGCTCAACTGCACCTCCGCCCACTGCAGCTAGCCCTTCTAGCAGCCTGGGTGAAGAGCCCCTTCTCCCTGGACAGACATCTTCACCTGACGCCTTCAGTCAGGTACGCACTCCGCTGGTGGCTTCGGTCCTCAGCCCTATCGAAGGGGAGATCCTTTCTCCCAGTGAACTGGCTGGTCCTGACCACGGACGCCAGCCTCCTAGGCTGGGGAGCAGTGTACCGGCACCACACTGCTTAAGGACGTTGGACGCCCCAGGAGTCTTCCCTACCCATAAACATCCTGGAAATCCGCGCGATCTTCCTCGCGCTCAGGGCGTTCTGCTCTCTGCTAGCGGGGCGTCAAATTCGAGTCCAATCGGACAATGCGACAGCTGTAGCCTATATCAATTGGCAGGGGGGCACCGGCAGCAAAGTGGCTTATCTCGAGGCCCACAAGATCCTCAGCTGGGCCGAATCGACGGGGTCAGTGATATCAGCGGTACACATACCGGGGGTAGAGAACTGGGCAGCAGACTTTCTAAGTAGTCAAGGCCTGGCCGCCGGAGAATGGTCTCTCCACCCAGAAGTGTTTCTACACATCTGCACTCGCTGGGGCACACCAAACGTGGATCTAATGGCCTCAAGGTTGCACGCAAAGGTACCCGCGTTCATAGCCAAATCACGCGACCCGCAGTCCATCGGCGCGGATGCTCTAGTCTGCTCCTGGCACCAATTCCGCCTGCCTTATATATTTCCACCTCTACCTCTGCTGCCGCGGGTAATCAGGAAGATCAAGGCAGAGGGAGTCCCGGTGATACTGATGGCACCGGAGTGGCCCAGGCGCGCCTGGTACGCCGAATTAGTACAGAACTCCAGAGCCCTGAAGCTGACGGCATGGCCATTGAGACCTGGGTATTAACAAGAGTGGGATTCTCCCCCGCGGTTATTTCCACCATGATCAGCGCCCGAAAGCCTGCTTCATCCCGCATTTACCACCGTACGTGGCAAAATCTTCCTTTCATGGTGCAGAGAAACTAACGTCCAGCCTATTCCTCTGGCCATCCCTAGAATTCTCGATTTTCTACAGTCTGGCTTGCAAGCGGGGTTGGCTCTCAGTTCCCTTTTAAAGGGCAGGTCTCAGCGCTCTCAATCTTCTACCAATGCCGCCTGGCTCAAAAAACGCAAGTCAAGACCTTCCTCCAGGGCGTTTCCCATCTAGTTCCCCGGTACAAATGGCCGCTGGACCCATGGGACCTCAATCTCGTTCTGGACGGTCTCCAGAGGTCTCCCTTTTGAACCTCTCAAGGAATCCTCCCTTGCTCTTCTGTCCTGGAAAGTAACATTCCTGGTGGCAATTACGTCCATCAGACGGGTTTCGGAGCTAGCAGCAGGTGCTCCAGGCTGTCTGGGACTGGTTCCTAGTCCTTGGGTTGTGTGTCTTGTTTTTATTTTTCCCACCCATGGACTGCTTTAGGACGTCCCATGATCCTGTGTCCCCCAATGAGGCGTCCGAGAAAAACGGATTTTTGTGTACTCACCGTAAAATCATTTTCTCTTAGCCATCATTGGGGGACACAGCACCCACCCTGTTACGCTGTTGCCCTGTTGGGCCTTGGTTCTCTCAGTACCTTATTTGGTTATGACTCTCTCTTTTTTTTTTCTTCTTATGTTCCTCTGTTGAGCAGTTTTTACTGGCTTTTTCTCCTACTGCTTTTGTACTAAAACTGAGGTTGCCCGGCCAGGGGGTGTATACTACAGAGGAGGAGCTATGCTTTTGCATCTATTTAGTGTCCTCACATGGATAGGCAGCATAACACCCATGGTCCTATGTCCCCCAATGAGGCGTCAGAGAAAACGATTTTACGGTGAGTACACAAAAATCCGTTTTTTTCAGTTGGTCTTATATAATCTAATTTTCTGAGATAATGACTTTAGGGTTTTCTTTGGCTGTAAGCCATAATCATCAACATTAACAGAAATTAACACTTGAAATAGATCCCTCTGTGTGTAATGACTCTATATAATATATAGTAATAGATCCCTCTGTCTGTAATGAGTCTATATAATATATAGGAATAGATCCCTCTGTGTGTAATGACTCTATATAATATATAGGAATAGATATAATATATAGGAATAGATCCCTCTGTGTGTAATGACTATATAATATATAGGAATAGATCCCTCTGTGTGTAATGACTCTATATAATGTTTCCCTTTTTGTATTTAATTACTGAAATTAACTTTTTGATGTTGATCTAATTTGAGATGCACCTGTACATGTGAGATTAATGGCTTTTAATGGCCTTTTTGTGGGGAGATGCGGTGATCAAAAAAGGCAATTTTGCCTTTACAAATTATTTAGTTTTGCATTAGAGCAATTACTGAAAAGGTTAATTTTAGATTTTGACTTTCACAAATGCAGCAAAATATGATGTTTTGTTTCTTAAAGGGAAAGGGTGATTGGAATTCTCATACTTTATTCTTAATTTCTTTGAATATTTTTTTTTTTACACTTTTTTAAACCTACAATCATGTTATTACTAGCGCTGAATACAGAAGAATACCACCATATTGCAGTATATAACTCAAATCGCAGACACCTATGAAGCCCAGACTTGAGAAGTACCAGCAGAACGGCCATGAGGGTCTTCTATAGGACCCCAGGTGCCATGACCGCACCTTATGATTGCACCCAATGATGCACCCCCAGGACTTGTACTTTTTAAATGCACCTGTCAGAAATTGACAGTGACATCTAAGGCTACGTTCACACATAAGTTTTTTGGCATCATGCACAATCCGGCGTGTGCCTGATGCAACGGATCCGGCGAAGAGTATGCAAAAACGGATCCTCTTTTTATGGATCAGATATACCTGGTCCGTCAAAAACTGATTCTGTGAATCAGTTTTTTGCATCAGTTTCTTTCTTTTCCTTTTTTTTGCTGGATCAGTTTTTTCTTTTTTTTCAATAAATTGGAGCATGCTTAGTTTAAAAAAAAAACGGATCCGGTGGCCGCATCCGTTTTTTGCCGGATCCGGCGTCCATAGGCTTCCATTGTAAATCACGCTGGACCCGGCGCGATACTGTTTCTTTTCAGAGACAAAAAAACGTTCAATGAGACGTTCCATCCGGCTTCTGCATTGAGTAATTACGCCAGATCTGTCAAAAGCCGGATGCAACGCAAGGCCATCAGGCACAATCCGTCGCTAATACAAATCAATAGGGATAAAACTGATCCGGCGCCGGATCCATTTTATCAGTTTTTTTTTTCCAGATTGTGCCTGATGGAAAAAAAATGTGTGAACGTAGCGCAAGGGGGTTCGAAGCAGCGATCTGAGCTTGGCTGTAATCACTGCTGTTACAGGCAGATGACTGCTGTATAATACTGCTGACATCTGACTGGTAAGGTGCGGGTTCAGCTCCTGGGCATGCATAGTGAATGTCGGGAAGGCGGTAAGGATAATTTTCATGGTGGTGGACATGACTTATAATATGCTGTCATTTTTCAGGAGAGCAGCTCAGACCGAAGTCCAGAGCTGGTGTCCAGGAGAGGAAGAAAAAGCAAACGATCACTAAGTTCTTCTGAGACTGGTAAAAGTTTGGATTATTTGTCAGTTTTTGGGGGGGGTTTTTATAGTTGACTTATGACAAGTTTTCTTAGGACTTAAACTAATCCAGTGATCACCTGATTGCCACAAGTCTAGCTTCTGAAAAACCTTGCTGGTGGAAGCTACCGACGCTGCAGGGCTAATGCACTGTTACATGGCAGACTTTCATGTGAAGATTTGCCTATTTAATAGGGTTATTTTTGGCCAAGTCTTTCTAATCGGTGAAGGGAAAGCACCAGCAGTGCAACCACCTCTCCGTTTCCGGTCGACCAGACTGATGCAGGAGGCCGCGCGCTGTACTTTGCGAAATGTCACATAACCGGTATTCGCATTATCACTGCAGATTGTTCAGAACCTGAAAAAAAGCGGAAGAAGTCAGAATGTATTGAGGAGGAGGAAGAAGAGGGCGAAGAGGAGGAGGAGGAGGACGACGACAGTGAAGATGATGAAGGTGGTCATCGAGGAGCCACAACCCGACTAGCCTCTCGTTTAGAGGCACAGAGGTATAAAAAAAAATAAATTGATTTGCCCAATGAATGACTTCTGTCCATTGGTCATGTGTACATAATCCTCTGTGTCTCATACATGTACATTGTAGGAAACTGCCGCACAAGCCAACAACACGGGCAGCGTCCAAGATGAGCCCTGAGAAATCTTCCCCAGCAGACCGCCGTCGTAAGGTGGCATCACCAGAATCAAAGACTGACAAAGCCACAAAGAATCGGTGAGTTCTAAAGGTAAAAGGGTTCTTTGGCGTCATTTTTTGCATTGGGAGGTGAGCAGCGCTGATTTATGGGTGTCCTCATATACCTTTTGGGGTGAGTGAACTGTTGCTCAGTGTCATGCGCTTGTCTTATTTTAATATAAAGGAAAGGTGCACGATACCTGCTGATCGTACTCACATCTCAGGAAGTACAACTGGAGGTTTTTTTTGTATGTGTATATATATTATATATGTATGTATGTATGTATGTATATGTATGTGTGTGTATGTGTGTGTGTGTGTGTGTGTGTGTGTATATAGATAGATATATATAGATAGAGAAGTATAGATATATATTAATATATATATAGAGATAGATAATTTCTTCAGCGCTCTATTGGGAGACCCAGACGATTGGGGTATAGCTACTGCCCTCTGGAGGCCACACAAAGCACTACACTAAAAGTGCAAGGCCCCTCCCTCTCTGGCTATACCCCCCCGTGGTATCACGGGTACTCTAGTTTTAGCTTTGTGTGCGAAGGAGGTCAGACATTCCATGCATAGCTCCACAGATTTTAGTCAGCAGTAGCTGCTGACTAGTTCGGATGGAAGAAAAGAGGACACATATAGTGTTCCCAGCATGCTCCCTTCTCACCCCTGGATGGTGTTGTAAGGTTGAGGTACCTATTGCTGGTACAGGGCTGGAGCCTGACATGCTGTTTTTCCTTCCACATCCCCTTGGGGGTTCTGTGGAAGTGGGATCCTGCCGGCCTCAAAGCTCTGTCGCCGGGCTCCATCCACAGACCCATCAGAACCTGATGGATACGGAGCAGGAGTACCATCAGGGACCGGGCCCTGCATCATACAGGTACTCTGTGTCCCCGGCAGGCACAGACACACTCCGGGCTGGCTGGGTGTTGTAGTGCGCCGGGGACCGTACACTGAGCTGGTGTTCCTACAGTCATCTGGGGGACTTTGTGTTCTGGGAACGCAGCGCCGACCCTCACTGGACCGGGCGGCGCTGCTGTGACTTGTGGTGCGCCGGGGATACGCCGACCGCGCTTTTACGGCGGCGGCGTTTATAACTCTAGTCCCCGGCTTTTGGGCCTAGGACGCCGGCAGCTCCGATCGTTCCCGCCCCCACCCTGTCAATCAGGGTAGGGGAGAGACGCTGTTTCACGGCAGCGAGGAGGGCTGGAGCCTGATTTACATGCTCCAGCCCTCACACTAGGCACAGAGGGAGCAGGCTTCCCGCTCTTGGTCAGGAACGCCCAGGGCCCGCCCCCCTTCTTCCCTCAGGACGCCGGCAGCCATTACATGCATGGCTGGCTGGAAGAAGGACGCAAGGCTCTGGGAGACCTAGACTGAGGGGCTTTGGAAGACCACACACCCGCTCTTTAGCGGGCGGTAAGCGGCTTTTCAGCTGGCCCCTCTAGTGCCTCAGTGTATGTTAGTGTATTGTGTCACTGGACATAGAGATTTATTGATTTCTTGCACTGTGAGGTCGCTTCCTGGCTGAATACCCCAGAGCGCTCTGAGGAGGCAGCAACATGTCATCCACAAGACGCAAAGCTGCCAAGGCTAGGGCTGTGTGCACTGTGTGTGCTGCTTGTGGGACTGCTCTACCAGCAGGTTCCAAAGACCCCCATTGTGTGCAATGCTCAGACCCGGTGCTGCTTCGCCAGCCGGAGTCAGGAGAGATAGTGACCCAGGCTGAGACGCCTGTAAGTCCTGCCCCGGTGTCAGGGTCAGACTTTGCAGTTTTTGCGGTTAATATGTCGGTGACTATGGCAAAAATCCTGGAAACTTTGCAATCCATGCCTGGGGCTCAGTCTATGGACACGGCGAGGTCTATGTCCTCTAACCCTCCGCAGTTGGATTTAATCCAGACTGCAAGGGGGTCCCCGGCCTCTCAGGATGAGTATGATGACTCAGATGATTGCCCCAGCCACCCCAAGCGGGCTCGCTGGGAAAGACCCTCAACGTCATCACACTGCTCAGGGTCTCAGCGCAATCAGTCTCCCTGTGATGTGTCTGAAGAGAGTGATCAGGAGTCTAATCCTGGAACCCCTCTCAATCTGGATACCCCGGATGGGGACGCCATGGTAAACGATCTTATCTCAGCCATCAATAGGCTGTTAGATATTTCTCCCCCAACCCCTTCAGCAGAAGAGGCAGCGGCAGAGCAGGAGAAATTTCGTTTCCTCTATCCCAAGCGTAAATTAAGTGCTCTGTTGGATCACTCTGACTTCAGAGAATCAATCCAGAAACACGATGCTCATCCAGAAAAGCGTTTCTCTAAACGTTCTAAGGATACACGTTATCCTTTCTTCAGCGCTCTATTGGGAGACCCAGACAATTGGTGTATAGCTACTGCCTCCGGAGGCCACACAAAGTATTACACTAAAAAGTGTAAGGCCCCTCCCCTTCTGGCTATACACCCCCCGTGGAATCACGGGTTCTCCAGTTTTAGCTTTGTGTGTGAAGGAGGTCATACATCCACGCATAGCTCCACGGTGTGTAGTCAGCAGTAGCTGCTAACTACTCGGATGGAAGAAAAGTGGGCACATATAGCGCCCCCAGCATGCTCCCTTCTCACCAGATGGTGCTTGAAAGGTTGAGGTACCTATTGCTGGTACAGAGGCTGGAGCCCCACATGCTGTTTTTCCTTCCACATCCCCCTGGAGGGCTCTGTGGAAGTGGGATCCTTCCGGCCACAAAGCCCTGAGGCCGGGCTCCATCCACAGACCCAGAACGAACCTGATGGATGTCGAGCATTGGTACAGTCAGGGACATGGCCCTGCATCTGTCAGGTACTCGGTGTCCCCGGCAGGCACAGAACGCTCCAGACTTGCTGGGCGTTATAGTGCGCCGGGGACATAAGCAATGGGGTTGTGTCACCTTAGTTATGGCTGGGTGACGGGTTATGTGTTTGGGAACTAGCGCCGACCGCTCCTGCGGCGGGGCGCAACTGCGACATGCAGGGCGCCGGGGACAGAGCGCCGACCGCGCTTTTACGGCGGCGGCGCTCCTAACTTTACTTCCCGGCTTTTGCGGCCTAGCGCCGCTTCGTTCCCGCCTCCGCCCTGTCAATCAGGGCGGAGGAGAGACGCTGTGCAATGGCCAGCGCCGGGGGCTGGAGCTTGATTTACATGCTCCAGCCCCCTCAAGAGGCACAGTGAGAGCACGCTTTCCCGCTCTTCGTTTAGGAACGCCCAGAGCCGCCCCTCTTCCTCACAGGACGCCGGTAGCCATTATTCATGCGGTCCGGCTGGGGACAGGCAGGCAGGCTCTGGGAGACTCAGACAGGGCGTCTGGCGGCCACACACCCGCTCTGAGGCGGGCGGTAAGCAGGCTGAAAGCCCCTCTTGTGCCACAGTGATTCTATTTGTGTACTTTCTTCTGGTGCCATATAGATATTGTATATATATTTGCACTGTAGGGCGCTTCTTGGCTATAGACCCCATATTGCGCTGAGGAGACAGCAACATGTCCTCCACAAAACGCAAGGGTCCCAAGGCGCGGGCTGTGTACACTGTCTGTACTGTTTGTGGGACTGATCTACCGGCAGGCTCCACTGACCACCATTGTGTGCAATGTTCCGTGCCTGTAACGCTTCGTCAGCCGGAGGTGGCAGTAGTAACCCAGGCAGAGACGCCTGTAAGTCCTGCCCCAGTAACAGGGACAGATTTTGCAGTTTTGGCTGGTCAGATGGCTGTCACTATGACAAAAATCCTTGAGGCCTTGCAAACCAGGCCAATTACTCAGGCTCCGGACACGGCTGTGTCCTTGCCCCCTGGTCCCCCTCAATTGGAGCGAGTCTGTACTTCAAGGGGCTCTCATGTATCACAGGCTGATGGCTCTGACTCAGATGACGGCCCCAGCCAGCCCAAGCAAGCTCGCTTAGACAGACCCTCCACATCATCACATTGTTCAGGGTCTCACAGGGATGAGTCTCTCTATGATGAGACTGAAGAAAGTGGTCAGGTTTCGGACCATGAGACCACTCTCAATTTGGATACCCCTGATGGTGACGCTATGGTCAATGACCTTATTTCGGCCATCAATAGTGCGTTGGATATTTCTCCCCCAGCTCCCTCAGCAGAGGAAGCTGCTGCACAGCAGGAGAAATTCCATTTCTTGTATCCCAAGCGTAAATTGAGTGCCTTTTTAGACCACTCTGACTTCAGAGAATCTATCCAGAAACACCACGCTCAGCCATACAAGCGTTTTTCCAGACGCGCTAGGGATACACGTTATCCGTTTTCCCCTGACGTGATCAAACGCTGGACCCAGTGTCCAAAAGTGGATCCCCCTATTGCCAAGCTTGCGGCAAAATCTATAGTCGCGGTAGAGGATGGCGCTTCACTTAAAGACGCCAACGACAGACAGATGGACCTTTGGTTGAAGTCTATCTATGAAACTATCGGCGCGTCGTTTGCCCCTGCATTCGCGGCCGTGTGGGCACTCCAAGCTATTTCAGCTGGGTTGGCACAGGTAGAGGCTGTCATGCAGCCAGCAGTGCCAAAGGTGTCGACCCTAACCTCACAAATGTCTGCGTTTGCGACCTACGCTATCAACGCGGTTCTGGAATCTACGAGCCGTACGTCGTTGGCGTCCGCCAACTCCGTAGTGTTGCGCAGAGCATTGTGGTTAAAGGACTGGAAAGCAGACGCTAGTTCCAAAAAATGTTTAACCAACTTGCCATTATCTGGAGATAGACTGTTTGGCGAGCAGCTCGCTGAAATCATCAAACAGTCCAAGGGTAAAGACTCGTCCTTACCCCAGCCCAGATCAAACAAACCTCAGCAGAAAAAGTGGCAGCCGAGGTCTCGGCCCTTTCGAGGCTCAGGCAAGGCCCAATTTTCCTCATTCAAAGGGACGCAGAAAGAACAAAGGAGCTCTGATTCATGGCGGGCTCACTCACGACCCAAGAAAGCAAACGGAGGAACCGTTTCCAAAGCGGCTTCCTCATGACTTTCAGCCGCCTCCCTCCGCATCCTCGGTCGGTGGCAGGCTTTCCCGTTTTTGCGGCATTTGGCTGTCACTGGTCAAAGACCGGTGGGTGACAGACATTTTGTCGCGCGGGTACAGAATCGAGTTCAGTTCCCGTCCTCCACCTCGGTTCTTCAGAACCTCCCCACATCCCGACCGAGCGGATGCCCTTCTGCAGGCGGTGAGCTCACTAAGAGCAGAAGGAGTGGTAATCCCTGTCCCCCCTCAGGAACGAGGGCGAGGGTTTTACTCCAATCTCTTTGTGGTTCCAAAAAAGGACGGCTCCTTCCGTCCTGTTCTGGACCTAAAAAGGCTCAACAAGCATGTGAACGCCAGGAGGTTCCGGATGGAATCCCTCCGGTCTGTCATTGCGTCAATGTCTCAAGGAGATTTTCTGGCATCAATAGACATCAAGGATGCGTATCTCCACGTACCAATTGCTACAGAGCACCAACGTTTTCTACGTTTGGTAATAGGAGACGAACATCTTCAGTTCGTAGCTCTGCCATTCGGTCTGGCGACAGCCCCACGGGTTTTCACCAAAGTCATGGCGGCAGTGGTAGCAGTCTTGCACTCCCAGGGACACTCCGTGATCCCTTATCTGGACGATCTACTTGTCAAGGCGCCCTCTCAGGAGGCATGCCAACTCAGCCTGAATGTTACGCTGGAGACTCTCCAGTCTTTCGGGTGGATCATCAACTTTGCAAAGTCAAATCTGTCACCAACTCAGTCTCTAACGTTTCTTGGCATGGAGTTCCATACTCTATCAGCGATAGTGAAGCTTCCGCTGACCAAGCAGAGGTCACTACAGATAGGGGTGCGGTCGCTTCTTCAGGGCCAGTCGCACTCCTTGAGGCGCCTCATGCACTTCCTAGGGAAGATGGTGGCAGCCATGGAAGCAGTTCCCTTTGCGCAGTTTCATCTGCGTCCTCTTCAATGGGACATTCTTCGCCAATGGGACGGGAAGTCGACATCCCTGGACAGAGAAGTCTCCCTTTCTCAGGCGGCCAAGGACTCTCTGCAATGGTGGCTTCTGCCCAACTCATTGTCACAGGGAAGATCCTTCCTACCTCCATCCTGGGCAGTGGTCACGACAGACGCGAGTCTGTCAGGGTGGGGAGCAGTCTTTCTCCACCACAGGGCTCAGGGGACGTGGACTCAGCAAGAGTCCACCCTGCAGATCAATGTTCTGGAGATCAGAGCAGTGTATCTGGCACTTCTAGCCTTCCAGCAGTGGCTGGAAGGAAGGCAGATCCGAATCCAGTCGGACAACTCCACAGCGGTGGCATACATCAACCACCAAGGAGGGACGCGCAGTCGGCAAGCCTTCCAGGAAGTCAGGCGGATTCTGACGTGGGTGGAGGACACAGCATCCACCATATCCGCGGTACACATCCCGGGCGTAGAAAACTGGGAAGCAGACTTCCTCAGTCGCCAAGGGATAGACGCAGGGGAATGGTCCCTTCACCCGGACGTGTTTCAGGAAATCTGTCGCCGGTGGGGGGTGCCGGACGTCGACCTCATGGCGTCTCGGCACAACCACAAGGTCCCGGCATTCATGGCGCGGTCGCGCGATCAAAGGGCTCTGGCGGCAGACGCCTTGGTCCAAGATTGGTCGCAGTTTCGACTCCCATATGTATTCCCGCCTCTGGCACTCTTGCCCAGAGTGTTGCGCAAGATCAGATCCGATTGCACCCGCGTCATACTCGTCGCCCCAGACTGGCCGAGGAGATCGTGGTACCCGGATCTGTGGCATCTCACGGTCGGCCGACCGTGGTCACTTCCAGACCGGCCAGACTTACTGTCCCAAGGGCCGTTTTTCCATCAGAATTCTGCTGCCCTGAACCTGACTGTGTGGCCATTGAATCCTGGATCCTAGCGTGTGCAGGATTGTCTCAAGGAGTTGTTGCTACCATGAGGCAGGCTAGGAAGCCCACGTCTGCCAAGATCTACCACAGGACGTGGAAGATTTTCTTATCATGGTGCTCTGCTCAGGGAGTGTCTCCCTGGCCATTTGCATTGCCTACTCTTCTTTCCTTCCTACAATCGGGGTTAGAAAAAGGCTTGTCGCTTGGCTCACTTAAAGGGCAAGTCTCGGCACTATCAGTGTTTTTTCAGAAGCGTCTGGCATGTCTGTCTAAGGTGCGCACGTTTCTACAGGGGGTTTGTCATATTGTACCCCCGTACAGGCGGCCGTTAGATCCATGGGATCTGAATAGGGTACTAGTTGCTCTACAGAAGCCGCCTTTCGAGCCTTTGAAAGAGGTTTCCTTTTCTCGCCTGTCACAGAAAGTGGTGTTTCTAGTGGCGATCACGTCTCTTCGGAGAGTGTCTGAGCTGGCAGCACTGTCATCCAAGGCTCCTTTCCTGGTGGTCCACCAGGACAAGGTGGTTTTGCGCCCCACTCCAGAATTTCTTCCTAAAGTAGTATCTGATATCCATCTAAATCAGGACATTTGCTTACCTTCTTTCTGTCCTCATCCGGTTCACCGGTATGAAAAGGATTTGCATTTGTTAGATCTGGTCAGAGCAATCAGAATCTACATCTCCCGCACGGCGCCCTTGCGCCGCTCCGAGGCACTTTTTGTCCTTGTCGCTGGTCCGCGCAAGGGATTGCAGGCTTCTAAAGCCACCCTGGCTCGATGGATCAAAGAACCAATTCTGGAAGCCTACCGTTCGGCTGGACTTCCGGTTCCATCAGGGCTGAAGGCCCATTCAACCAGAGCCGTGGGTGCGTCCTGGGCATTACGCCACCAGGCTACGGCTCAACAGGTGTGCCAGGCAGCTACCTGGTCCAGTCTGCACACTTTCACCAAACATTATCAGGTGCATACCTATGCTTCGGCGGATGCCAGCCTAGGTAGAAGAGTCCTGCAGGCGGCGGTGGCTTCCCAGTAGGGGGGCGCTGTCTTGCAGCTCTGACAAGAGGTATTTCTTTACCCACCCAGGGACAGCTTTTGAACGTCCCAATTGTCTGGGTCTCCCAATAGAGCGCTGAAGAAGAAGGGAATTTTGTTACTTACCGTAAATTCCTTTTCTTCTAGCTCTTATTGGGAGACCCAGCACCCGCCCTGTTGTCCTTCGGGATTTTTGGTTTTGTTTGCGGGTACACATGTTGTTCATGTTGAACGGTTTGTCAGTTCTCCGATGTTATTCGGAGTTAATTTGTTTAAACCAGTTATTGGCTTTCCTCCTTCTTGCTTTGGCACTAAAACTGGAGAACCCGTGATTCCACGGGGGGTGTATAGCCAGAAGGGGAGGGGCCTTACACTTTTTAGTGTAATACTTTGTGTGGCCTCCGGAGGCAGTAGCTATACACCAATTGTCTGGGTCTCCCAATAAGAGCTAGAAGAAAAGGAATTTACGGTAAGTAACAAAATTCCCTTCTTCCCCCCTGAGGTGGTCAAGCGCTGGACCCAGTGTCCAAAGGTAGACCCCCCGATTTCCAAACTTGCAGCTAGATCCATAGTTGCAGTGGAAGATGGCGCTTCACTTAAAGATGCCAATGACAGACAGATGGACCTTTGGTTAAAATCTGTCTATGAAGCTATCGGCGCGTCGTTTGCTCCAGCATTCGCAGCCGTATGGGCGCTACAAGCTATTTCAGCTGGTTTAGCGAAAGTGGATGCTATCTTACATCCAGCGGTGCCGCAAGTGGCGTCCCTTACCTCGCAGATGTCCGCGTTTGCGTCTTACGCTATCAATGCGGTCCTAGAATCTACCAGCCGCACCTCAATGGCGTCTGCCAATTCGGTAGTTTTGCGCAGGGCATTGTGGTTAAAGGACTGGAAAGCAGATGCTGGTTCCAAAAAATGTTTAACCAGCTTGCCTTTGTCTAGAGAAAGACTGTTTGGCGAGCCACTGGCTGACATCATTAAACAGTCCAAGGGTAAAGACTCCTCTTTACCCCAGCCCAGATCAAGCAAACCTCAGCAGAGAAAGTGGCAGCAGAAGTTTCAGTCCTTTCGAGGTTCGGGCAAAACACAATTCTCCTCGTCCAAAGGGACTCAGAGGACGCAAAGAAACTCAGAACAACAAGGTCCCGGCATTCATGGCGCGGTCGCGAGATCAAAGAGCGCTGGCGGCAGACGCCTTGGTGCAAGATTGGTCGCACTTCCGCCTCCCATATGTATTCCCGCCTCTGGCACTCTTGCCCAGAGTACTACGCAAGATCAGATCCGATTGCAGCCGCATCATACTCGTCGCCCCAGACTGGCCGAGGAGATCGTGGTATCCGGATCTGTGGCATCTCACGGTCGGCCGACCGTGGTCGCTTCCAGACCGTCCAGACCTGCTGTCTCAAGGGCCGTTTTTCCATCAGAATTCTGCGGCCCTGAACCTGACTGTGTGGCCATTGAGTCCTGGATCCTATCGTCAACAGGATTATCCCAGGGAGTGGTAGCCACAATGAGACAAGCTAGGAAGTCAACTTCTGCTAAGATCTACCACAGAACGTGGAAGATTTTCTTAACCTGGTGCTCTGCTCAGGGAGTGTCTCCCTGGCCATTTGCATTGCCCACTTTTCTATCTTTCCTGCAATCAGGGTTGGAAAAGGGCTTGTCGCTCGGCTCCCTTAAAGGGCAAGTCTCGGCACTATCCGTGTTTTTTCAGAAGCGTCTAGCACGTCTTCCTAAGGTGCGCACGTTCCTGCAGGGGGTCTGTCATATTGTGCCCCCGTACAAGCGGCCGTTGGATCCATGGGATCTGAACAGGGTACTAGTGGCTCTCCAGAAGCCGCCCTTCGAGCCTCTCAAAGAAGTTTCTTTTTCTCGCCTGTCACAGAAAGTGGCGTTTCTTGTTGCGATCACATCGCTTCGGCGAGTGTCTGAGCTGGCTGCTCTGTCATCCAAGGCTCCCTTCTTGGTGTTCCACCAGGACAAGGTTGTGCTGCGCCCCATTCCGGAGTTTCTCCCTAAGGTCGTATCCTCGTTTCATCTTAATCAGGATATATCATTGCCTTCCTTTTATCCTCATCCGGTTCACCGGTATGAAAGGGACTTGCGTTTGCTAGATCTGGTGAGAGCACTCAGGATCTACATTTCCCGCACGGCGCCCATGCGCCGTTCCGATGCACTTTTTGTCCTTGTCGCCGGTCCGCGCAAGGGGTTGCAGGCTTCTAAAGCCACCTTGGCTCGATGGATCAAAGAACCAATTATAGAGGCCTACCGTTCTGCTGGGCTTCCGGTTCCTTCAGGGCTAAAAGCCCACTCAACCAGAGCCGTAGGTGCGTCCTGGGCATTACGGCACCAGGCTTCGGCTCAACAGGTGTGTCAGGCGGCTACCTGGTCGAGTCTGCACACGTTCACCAAGCATTATCAGGTGCATACCTATGCTTCGGCGGATGCCAGCTTAGGTAGAAGAGTCCTGCAGGCGGCAGTGACATCCCCGTAGGGGGGGGCTGTTTTGCAGCTCTAACATGAGGTATTTCTTTACCCACCCAGGGACAGCTTTTGGACGTCCCAATCGTCTGGGTCTCCCAATAGAGCGCTGAAGAAGAAGGGAATTTTGTTACTTACCGTAAATTCCTTTTCTTCTAGCTCTTATTGGGAGACCCAGCACCCGCCCTGTTGTCCTTCGGGATTGTTTTTGCTGTTTGCGGGTACACATGTTGTTCATGTTGAACGGTTTTTCAGTTCTCCGATGTTACTCGGAGTTAATTTGTTTAAACCAGTTGTTGGCTTCCTCCTTCTTGCTTTGGCACTAAAACTGGAGTACCCGTGATACCACGGGGGGGTATAGCCAGAGAGGGAGGGGCCTTGCACTTTTAGTGTAGTGCTTTGTGTGGCCTCCAGAGGGCAGTAGCTATACCCCAATCGTCTGGGTCTCCCAATAAGAGCTAGAAGAAAAGGAATTTACGGTA
Source organism: Anomaloglossus baeobatrachus (assembly GCF_048569485.1). Lineage (NCBI taxonomy): Eukaryota > Metazoa > Chordata > Amphibia > Anura > Aromobatidae > Anomaloglossus > Anomaloglossus baeobatrachus. The sequence goes on along the minus strand of NC_134353.1, from coordinate 84,972,529 downwards.
AGTAACAAAATTCCCTTCATCTCACCCCATTCTAAATCCAAAGGCATTAAAGGGTGGACTTCGGCACTTAAAATGTTCTTTCCAAATATATATATTTTTACACCCTAACCAGTAATTAGCTTTATTACCCATTACGCTACACTTCTCCCTATCTAGCTAATCTCTATATGTTTTTGTTTGATTGTTTTTTAACTGTACTTACTATATTTCTTTTGAGAGGCGACGCAAATGGGACGTCACAGGAGGCTGGGGCTGCACTTGTTTCCCGCAGCATCAATCCTATAACAGGACGTTACCAGGCGGTGGCGCTGCGGTTGCTGACTCGTTTCTTGCATCACTGCCCTTTGTGGATGTCTTGCATCCATGATGATAAACGCTGTGGTGAGTGAGTGCAGCGCCGGCATTCTGCTTCTGTCTCCAACACAGCTATAGCTCCTCTACAGCCATAGTTTCTGGGAAAGACATCGCTAGGGTACGACGATGACAGCAGTGAGTGACACCAGCGCTGATCCCTGATGACAATTCATTTAAGAGTGAAGCTAGAAGCTGTTGTTTGGCGCTGGTGGCACTCACTGCTTCCATCTCCGCTCCAGGATGACCACTTCTAGTTAGAGGATGCGGCGGAGATAAAAGCAGAGTGTTGGTGCTCTACTCACATATCCCACAGCTTCTATTATGAATGCAGGATGTCTTCAGTGGCGATGGAACAAACTAGTTAGTAAGTGCTGTGCTACCCGCTGATGACATCCTGTTCGAGGAGGGGAGATAAACGCTGCGGGGAGTGAGTGCAGCCCCAGCCTTCTGTGATGTGGTGTTTGAGACTCCTGTGCAGTAAAAAATAACACATGTAGGGCTTGTCAGGATAGGACGAAGTGTAGGTTATTGTGTAATAAAGATAATTACAAAAGGGATTAGGGGGTAAGGATGGATAATTAGAAACATTGTTTTAAGTAAGGCATGATAGAAAAGAGGGACTCGCCACGATGTGCTTAAGCAATTCAGAGTCCGGAGGGTGCTAATCCCATACTGGCGCAGAGCAGCAGGAATAATGAAGGCAATTGGAGGCATTATGCTAAGACTATGGGCACCTCTGTGCCAGAAATACGTATTTCTTCGGCGCTCCATTGGGAGACCCAGACGATTGGGTGTATAGCTACTGCCTCCGGAGGCCACACAAAGCATTACACTAAAAAGTGTAAGGCCCCTCCCCTTCTGGCTATACACCCCCAGTGGGATCACTGGCTCACCAGTTTTCTGCTTTGTGCGAAGGAGGTCAGACATCCACGCATAGCTCCACTGTTTAGTCAGCAGTAGCTGCTGACTATATCGGATGGAAGAAAAGAGGGCCCATATAGGGCCCCCAGCATGCTCCCTTCTCACCCGCGGTGGTGCTTGTAAGGTTGAGGTACCTATTGCTGGTACAGAGGCTGGAGCCCACATGCTGTTTTCCTTCCACATCCCCTGGAGGGCTCTGTGGAAGTGGGATCTTGCCGGCCCCCAAGCCCTGAGGCCGGGCTCCATCCACAGACCCAGAGAACCTGCTGGATTCGGAGCATGAGTACAGTCAGGGACAAGGCCCTGCATCATTCAGGTACTCTGTGTCCCCGGCAGGCACGGACACTCTCAAGGCTTGCTGAGCGTTATAGTGCGCCGGGGACAGTAGCGCTGTGCGCTGGGGTTAGGTCACTGCAGCTTGGCTGAGTGACGTTACATGTTGGGAACTACTGCGCCGACCGCTCCTGGAGCGGCGGCGCAGCTGCGACTTGTGGTGCGCCGGGGACTTTGCGCCGACCGCGCTTTTACGGCGGCGGCGCTTCTAACTTTAGTACCCGGCTTCTGCGGCCTAGCGCCGCTTCGTTCCCGCCCCCACCCTGTCAATCAGGGTAGGGGAGAGACGCTGCTCAATTGGCAGCGCCGAGGGCTGGAGCTTTATTTACATGCTCCAGCCCTCTCACTAGGCACAGTGGGAAGCAGGCTTCCCGCTCTTCGTCTGTATACGCCCAGGGCCCGCCCCCTCTCCACAAGGACGCCGGCAGCCATTACACATGCAGTCTGGCTGGGGAAAGGCAGCAGGCTCTGGGAGACCCAGACTAAAGGGATTTCGGCGACCACACACCCGCTCTTAAGCGGGCGGTAAGCAGCATTTTAGTGCTGGCCCCACTAGTGCCTCAGTGTTATATTAGTGTACTTTTTTTCTTGGTACCATATATATATATATATATATATATATATATATATATATATATATATATATATATATATATATATATATATATATATATATTTATATAGTTGCACTGTAAGGTCGCTTCTTGGCTGGACACCCTGTACCGCTCTGAGGAGACAGCAACATGTCATCCGCAAAACGCAAGGGTGCCAAGGCACAGGCTGTGTACACTGTTTGTACTGCATGTGGGGCTGATCTACCGGCAGGCTCCAATGACTCACATTGTGTGCAATGTTCAGTCCCAGTGGCACTTCGTCAGCCAGAGCCTATTGTGGTGGTAGCCCAGGCAGAGCCGCCTGCGTACCCTGCCCCGGTGACGGGGACAGACTTTGCAGTTTTTGCTGATAAAATGTCTGTGACTATGACAAAAATCCTTGAGACCTTGCAGTCCAGGCCAGTTACTCAGACCATGGACACTGCTGTGTCTATGCTCCCTGGTCCCCCTCAGTTGGAACTAATCCGTACTTCAAGGGGGTCTCAAGCATCACAGGCTGAAGTCTCTGACTCAGATGACAGTCCCAGGCAGCCTAAGCGAGCTCGCTGGGAAAGACCCTCGACGTCATCACACTGCTCAGGGTCTCAGCGACAAGAGTCTCTCTGTGATGAGACTGAGGACGGTGATCAGGATTCTGATCCTGAGGCCCCTCTCAATCTGGATGCCCCTGATGGTGACGCCATGGTTAATGACCTTATATCGGCAATTAATAGACTGTTGGATATTTCTCCCCCAGCTCCTTCAGCAGAGGAGGCAGCTGCACAGCAGGAGAAGTTCCATTTCCTGTATCCCAAGCGTAAATTAAGTGCTTTTTTGGACCACTCTGACTTCAGAGAATCAATCCAGAAACACGACGCTCATCCAGACAAGCGTTTCTCTAAACGTTCTAAGGATACCCGTTATCCTTTTCCCCCTGAAGTGGCCAAACGCTGGACCCAGTGTCCAAAGGTGGATCCCCCAATTTCCAAGCTTGCGGCTAGATCCATAGTCGCAGTAGAGGATGGCGCTTCACTTAAAGATGCCAATGACAGACAGATGGACCTTTGGTTGAAATCTGTCTATGAAACTATCGGCGCGTCGTTTGCTCCAGCATTCGCGGCCGTGTGGGCACTCCAAGCTATTTCAGCTGGTTTAGCACAGGTGGATGCTATCATACATCCAGCAGTACCGCAGGTGGCGTCCCTAACTTCGCAAATGTCTGCGTTTGCGACCTATGCTATCAATGCGGTCCTAGAATCTACGAGCCGTACCTCTATGGCGTCCGCCAATTCTGTGGTTTTGCGCAGAGCCTTGTGGTTAAAGGACTGGAAAGCAGATGCTGGTTCCAAAAAATGCTTGACCAGCTTGCCATTATCTAGAGACAGACTGTTTGGTGAGCCATTGGCTGAAATCATAAAACAGTCCAAGGGTAAGGACTCTTCCTTACCACAGCCCAGAGCAAGTAAACCTCAACAGAAAAAGTGGCAGTCGAGGTTTCGGTCCTTTCGAGGCTCGGGCAAGGCCCAATTCTCCTCGGCCAAAAGGACTCAGAAGGAACAAGGGAGCTCAGATTCCTGGCGGGCTCACTCACGCCCCAGGAAAGCAAATGGAGGAACCGCTTCCAAAGCGGCTACCTCATGACTTTCGGCCTCCTCCCTCCGCATCCTCGGTCGGTGGCAGGCTCTCCCGCTTTTGCGACATTTGGCTGTCACAGGTCAAAGACCGGTGGGTAACAGACATTTTGTCTCGCGGGTACAGAATCGAGTTCAGTTCTCGCCCTCCACTTCGGTTCTTCAGAACCTCCCCACACCCCGACCGAGCAGATGCCCTGCTGCAGGCGGTGGACTCTCTAAGAGCAGAAGGAGTCGTGATCCCTGTCCCCCCTCAGGAACGAGGGCGAGGATTTTACTCCAATCTCTTTGTGGTTCCAAAAAAGGACGGCTCCTTCCGTCCTGTTCTGGACCTAAAACTGCTCAACAAGCATGTGAACGCCAGGCGGTTTCGGATGGAATCCCTCCGATCCGTCATTGCCTCAATGTCTCGAGGGGACTTCCTTGCCTCAATAGACATCAAAGATGCCTATCTTCACGTGCCAATTGCTACAGAGCACCAACGTTTTCTACGTTTTGTGATAAGAGACGACCATCTTCAGTTCGTAGCTCTGCCATTCGGTCTGGCGACAGCTCCACGAGTTTTCACCAAGGTCATGGCGGCAGTGGTGGCAGTCTTGCACTCTCAGGGACACTCGGTGATCCCTTACTTGGACGATCTACTTGTCAAAGCACCCTCTCAAGAGGCATGCCAACTCAGCCTGAATGTTGCGCTGGAGACTCTCCAGACGTTCGGGTGGATCATCAACTTCTCAAAGTCAAATCTGTCACCGACCCAATCACTAACGTATCTTGGCATGGAGTTTCATACTCTCTCAGCGATAGTGAAGCTTCCACTGGACAAGCAGCGGTCACTACACACTGGGGTGCAGGCTCTCCTTCAAAGTCAGTCGCACTCCTTAAGACTCCTCATGCACTTCCTAGGGAAGATGGTGGCGGCAATGGAAGCAGTTCCGTTTGCGCAGTTTCATCTGCGTCCACTTCAATGGGACATTCTCCGCCAATGGGACGGGAGGTCAACATCCCTAGACAGGAAGGTCTCCCTTTCTCAGCCAGCCAAGGACTCTCTGCAGTGGTGGCTTCTTCCCACTTCATTGTCTCAGGGAAGATCCTTCCTACCCCCTTCCTGGGCAGTGGTCACGACAGACGCGAGTCTGTCAGGGTGGGGAGCAGTTTTTCTCCACCACAGGGCTCAGGGGACGTGGACTCAGCAAGAGTCCACCCTTCAGATCAATGTTCTAGAAATCAGAGCAGTGTATCTTGCCCTACTAGCCTTCCAGCAGTGGCTGGAAGGAAAGCAGATCCGAATTCAGTCGGACAACTCCACAGCGGTGGCATACATCAACCACCAAGGAGGGACACGCAGTCTGCAAGCCTTCCAGGAAGTCCGGCGGATTCTGATGTGGGTGGAGGACAGAGCATCCACCATATCCGCAGTTCACATCCCGGGCGTAGAAAACTGGGAAGCAGACTTCCTCAGTCGCCAGGGCATGGACGCAGGGGAATGGTCCCTTCTCCCGGACGTGTTTCAGGAAATCTGTCGCCGCTGGGGGGTGCCGGACGTCGATCTAATGGCGTCTCGGCACAACAACAAAGTTCCGGCCTTCATGGCGCGGTCTCGCGATCAAAGAGCTCTAGCGGCAGACGCCCTAGTACAAGATTGGTCGCAGTTCCGGCTCCCTTATGTGTTTCCACCTCTGGCACTCTTACCCAGAGTGCTACGCAAGATCAGATCCGATTGCAGCCGCGTCATACTCGTCGCCCCAGACTGGCCGAGGAGGGCGTGGTATCCGGATCTGTGGCATCTCACGGTCAGCAAACCGTGGGCACTACCAGACCGACCAGACTTACTGTCCCAAGGGCCGTTTTTCCATCGGAATTCTGCGGCCCTGAACCTGACTGTGTGGCCATTGAATCCTGGATCCTAGCGTCTTCAGGATTATCCCAAGGGGTTGTGGCCACCATGAGACAGGCTAGGAAGTCCACGTCTGCTAAGATCTATCATAGAACGTGGAAGATTTTCTTATCCTGGTGCTCTGCACAAGGAGTATCCCCCTGGCCATTCCAGTTACCTAATCTTCTTTCCTTCCTGCAAGCCGGGTTGGAAAAGGGCTTGTCGCTCGGCTCCCTTAAGGGACAAGTCTCAGCACTATCCGTGTTTTTTCAGAAGCGTCTAGCACGACTGTCTAAAGTGCGTACGTTCCTGCAGGGCGTTTGTCATATCGTCCCTCCGTACAGGCGGCCATTAGATCCATGGGATCTAAACAGAGTACTAGTTGCTCTCCAGAAGCCGCCCTTCGAACCTCTGAAGGAGGTTTCCCTTTCACGACTATCACAGAAAGTGGCCTTTCTGGTAGCGATCACGTCTCTTCGGAGAGTGTCTGAGCTGGCAGCGCTGTCATCCAAGGCTCCCTTCCTGGTGTTCCACCAGGACAAGGTAGTGCTGCGCCCCATTCAGGAGTTTCTCCCTAAGGTGGTATCCTCTTTTCATCTTAATCAGGATATCTCTTTGCCTTCTTTTTGTCCTCATGCTGTTCATCGGTATGAGAAGGATTTACATTTGTTAGATCTGGTGAGGGCACTCAGAATCTACATTTCCCGCACGGCGCCCCTGCGCCGTTCGGATGCACTCTTTGTCCTTGTCGCTGGTAAGCGCAAAGGGTCACAGGCTTCTAAGGCCACCCTGGCTCGATGGATCAAAGAACCAATTCTTGAAGCCTACCGTTCTGCTGGGCTTCCGGTTCCATCAGGGCTGAAGGCCCATTCTACCAGAGCCGTGGGTGCGTCCTGGGCATTACGACACCAGGCTACGGCTCAACAGGTGTGCCAGGCAGCTACCTGGTCGAGTCTGCACACTTTCACCAAACATTATCAGGTGCATACCTATGCTTCGGCGGACGCCAGCCTAGGTAGAAGAGTCCTGCAGGCGGCAGTTGCCTCCCCGTAGGGGAGGGCTGTCTTCGCAGCTCTAACATGAGGTATTCTTTACCCACCCAGGGTCAGCTTTTGGACGTCCCAATCGTCTGGGTCTCCCAATGGAGCGCCGAAGAAGAAGGGAATTTTGTTACTTACCGTAAATTCCTTTTCTTCTAGCTCCTATTGGGAGACCCAGCACCCGCCCTGTTGTCCTTCGGGATTTTTGGTTGTTTTTCGGGTACACATGTTGTTCATGTTGAACGGTTTTCAGTTCTCCGACGTTACTTCGGAGTGAATTTGTTTAAACCAGTTCTTGGCTTTCCTCCTTCTTGCTTTTGCACTAAAACTGGTGAGCCAGTGATCCCACTGGGGGTGTATAGCCAGAAGGGGAGGGGCCTTACACTTTTTAGTGTAATGCTTTGTGTGGCCTCCGGAGGCAGTAGCTATACACCCAATCGTCTGGGTCTCCCAATAGGAGCTAGAAGAAAAGGAATTTACGGTAAGTAACAAAATTCCCTTCTTCTGCTTTTTAATGTAGACCAATAATTTGAACGTTTTAATATACCGGATGGTTTGTGCTGCACTTCCTCACTCCTTCTCTAATTGCCTTTAACATTTTAAGTACCGGACTGACCCTCAATGTTGAGTGGTTCCCGCTTTGCAGCTAGAAGAGCTCTTCTAGGAAGACTTCCTGCAAAATTTTGCAGCTTCATATTCTAAACTTCAGCCTAAGTTATAGAATAGGAAGGTGAAAAACTATAAAGTGGTCTCAATGTGAGAAAATATACCCCCCCCCCCACTATTTCATATGAAACCATGGATATGCTGATTCAGATCATAGACAGACAATTTACCAAAAAAGAATCAGAAATGGAGCATAAAATAGATAATCTGTATTATAACAAAAAAAAAAAATGTAATACAAAATGAGGTGCAATGACAAGGAAGGGGAACAACACGTACCAGAGCAGCAAGGAGAAAAGTGTCTGGTTTGAGTAATCAATTCAGATGCCAAAATAGACCCATCCTAATCACAGGTTAATTTTTATAGTATATCAGACCACATTCATTACCAAAGTATAGAAGCCACTGTGATAGATAAATTGTAGTGGCAAAAAGTAAAGATAATATAAACAAACACCAGAAGCACTTACTCACCACTGGAATGGCGCCAGGTTCCAACCAACGCACGTTTCGGCGATAGCCTTCGTCAGGGGGGGGTCACGATTTTGCAGCTGTATGCTGGGAATTTCAGAGGTCAGACACTGATGTTGGCGTTAAGGGCCAGACTCACAATCTCAATTCTAATTGACCCGTAAAGTGTAGGCTGGGGTTGAGGTCAGTGCTCTGTGGCCAGTCATGTTCTTCAACCAAACTCCCCCCAACCATGTCTTCATGGACCTTGTGCACTGGATCCAGACATGGGGGACAATAAAAGGTCTTCTCCAAACTGTTCCCATAAAATTGTCCCAAATGTAATGTATGCTGAAGCATTGATTTCCCTACGTTTCAATTAATGGCCCAAGGCCGACCCCTAAATAACATCCCCATAGGAAAACTGGAGAAAAAAAACAGAATTCAGTGCTGAAGACTGTGCCTTGATACTATTCTCCATACAGCTTATCTGTAGATCTGAGATCTTTGGCGCCGCTCATCTCCCAATGTGGAAGGAGCAGCACCAGACAAACTCCTTTCCAAGGGAGAGCACTTGTATGGTGATGTTCTGGTCAGGAGATCAGTTGTCGTGGGGTAAGGAGGTACGGAAGTAACACAGAACGTTAAATATTGTTGCTTTACGGTTATGTGACCTAAGCCTAACCGAGATCCTGCCAATATGAAAAGGTGAGAGAACCATTCAGTTGAGGTGAGGAGGAAGCCTACACATGGCCTGAGAAATGTCTGAGCAGTAAGACATTGACAGAAGATGCCACCAGTGCACTGCAAAAACCTTTTGAAAACTTTTTTTTTTTTTTTTCCCCCATGTCAGACCCGCCACACTCCAAGCAAGTGGAACAAAGAGGCGAAGAGAACCCAGCCCATCGACACCGAAAAGTCGGGGTCAACAGTCGTCAGACGAAACGTTGGCAAAAAGACTAAAGCGACAATAGCTGTATAAAGTTCCCGTTTTGTATTATTGTATTCTAATTTAATACTCTGTGTAAAAAGTCGATCGATGAAAAGGTGCTTAGAAATGTAAATGAACATACAATATAGGCATCGACTTATGGGGCACACAATGTTTTTTCTTCCTATTTTCTTTAGTTGTATGTAGAGGCCCCATAGATATTTTGATTTATGGACCGTTCCGATACGTCCTCCCTCAGTGTTCCTGCAATATAGTGTATAAATATGTAACATATGGGATAAAGGTTATAAATAGATCAGTTCTCTCCGAATTCACCTCTCTTGCCTGTCTAGCATTATTTCTTGGCACATCACCATATCTTTTGGTGGTAAAAAAAATTCTATATAATGCAAACATCAGCTGCTAAATACGCTTTCTGCTCACCCTCTAATTATAGAGAGGTCTCACATGTCGTAGAAACACGCGGTAGTTTACATTACACTTCTGAAAGCCCTGAAATAAAGGTGTTATGGATTAAAAGAGCTTGTCGCCTAGGTTACAAACTACCTCTGCGGTCTATCAGTGGTGGCCTATCTCCTAAGCACAGAACACAGTGCTTACAAGCTGTTTCCAACCGAGCTTGTAAGTGCTGCTTTGAGTGGCCACTTTGTATACTTAAGTGATCAAACCAACAAAAATAGCTGCTCTCTTCTAGGAACAGCGCCACTCTTGTCCGTAGACTGTATCTGGTATTGCAGCACAGCCCCATTATAATGAGTAGAGCTGAGCTACAATAGACTTTAGTCACCAAGTAGTGATGTTTCCTTTATAATTCCTTTTAAGTAAAGATGCAGAATTTGCGCCAAGACCAGTAGGGATCATGCAGAAAGGTGACGTCCTTCATGCATGTTCCCCATTGTTTAGGAGTCCACTTTTGGCTTTGCCTTGAAAAGTGGGGGGAAAAAAAGACAGCATCAAAAAGTGCACGTGTGATTCCTGGGCTCTACACATTTCCGTATCCTGCTGCTATCAGATTGGCGTGCTATCTGGAATTGCATCATTGTCCATGATAATGGTCGTGCGGCGGTCTCTGTGCTGAAACACCTGCACGTGGGACCTCCTTATTCAGATCACTGGTGGTGGCATCTGCCAGACCCCACGTTTTGAGGTGTGATTGTATTTCATTTATACTCCTGGGGACCCCCAGTTATTACATTGCTAATTTCATGAATTGGTGCTTTTCCTCTGCACCTTCAAGTGATGGACACTATATTATTTCCCAATGTTGAAGCAGGACCGGCCACTTTCCCTGCATTGTAAATACGCTGTTTATTGAAATATTCAAGATTTTTTTTTTTTTAATGATTATACAACCAAATCTGCTTCAGTTAAAGCCTGAAGGGCTTATTCTTCCTTTATTTACATTGTAAAATGATTTATTTGCTCCCCAATTAAAGGGAGTCTGTCAGCCTGAACTGACAGCACATAGCATTATAAGGAACATAGTCTCTATGATAATACCAGCTTCAGTGCTCTAATCGCTCCTGCCGTTCTGCAGAAGCTGAAGTTTAACCAAATTATATATTAGGTGCTCGGTGCACACTCGGTGTAGCCAAGAGGCTCCATGCACCATTCTGCCCTCTGGTTTTGGATGTTCTGCCTCTCACTGACTTGGCTGAAGTGAGCTCTGTCTGCAGAGAAAGCTCAGGTTAGTCAGTGCTGTCAATCACCAGTGAGGGAGGTGGGGACATGCAAATCCAGGGAGCAGAACGTAGCATTGAAAAGCTTGGTCACACCCAGGGTGCACAGAGCTCTGTAATCAGCACATTTGATTCAGATTCAGCTTCTGTAGGCCCTCGGCTTCTGTAGGCCCTCGGCTTCTGTAGGGCCCTCGGCTTCTGTAGGGCCCTCGGCTTCTGTAGGGCCCTCGGCTTTTGTAGGGCCCTCGGCTTCTGTAGGGCCCTCGGCTTCTGTAGGCCCTCGGCTTCTGTAGGGCCCTCGGCTTCTGTAGGGCCCTCGGCTTTTGTAGGGCCCTCGGCTTCTGTAGGGCCCTCGGCTTCTGTAGGGCCCTCGGCTTCTGTAGGGCCTTAGTCTCTGTAGAAGTAATGATTAGATCACTAAAGGTGACCTTTATACTAAGGCTATATGCCCTACAAGGTTGTGTGCTTAGATTATACTGTAAATTTGGGCTGACACACTCCCTTTAATACTTTTACTGTTTATGTTCGTTCTTACCTTTTTTTGTAAGTTGTTGCTGACGGATGGGTGTAGTTTTTGAGGCAATTACCCAGTTTCAGTATTTTAATATGTCAAAAGGGTATGTCTATGAAGGCAGGTCCCAAAAGTACACCATCAGTGTGTGGATGGTGGGGGTCCAACAGCTGGGACCACCAATGACCATGAGAATGAATGGTCCTTAGCCCTTGGCTGAGGGCTTCAGATTCTTTGGACTTTTGCCAGACAAAGCCCCATGTCTTCCATGTTGTTCTGCAGATCAGCAGTATTGAAGTAAGTGGAGCTGAGCTTCAGTTATTTGGTACAATGGGGCTAATGTATTAATCCTGACTAACCTTTAGACTGATTAATAAAGTCTGGCCTATCTTTAGACTGTTATGCGCACCCCATGTATTGGATTACTTTGGTCCATTAAGTTAATCCAAATGTCTGTAATTCACAGGATCACAATTTTCACCCCGTCCTTTTTCGATAGGGCATGCTCTATTGCCAGGTTTATCCAAAAAAACATGTCTAAAACACATAATACTATCACATGGGTATGTAAGACAGGGTTTGGCATAGATTTAATGCCTTATTTAACGTTATAAACCTGAGCGTTGCCATTTGTGAAATGTGCAGTCCTGGAGCATCACTACTTATCCCGGAGCCCCGGCGGTTGGATCCCTTGCATTATCAATCCTGGAAAACCTCCTCAATAGACATCTTGCCAAATGATGAGCATTGTTACAGCAGTTTTTTTCATTGCCTTCGGCGTTGTGTTATTTATCCTATATGTTTAAGCTTTTTTTTTTTCCTAGTTTTGTTTTATTTTTTGTACAGTTGATATTTTCTGTGAAAAATAATTTCTTAAGGATTTTGTTTTATGTCTAATTTTTTTTTTTTATATATAAATTATAGACTGGTTTCAAACTGAGCTCTGATGTAGTTATTTATGAATGTGAGTGGTGAATGAAGTGGTTGCTTATGTTTGTGCTTCTGACACAAGAATCTGTCTTAAGACCACCAGCAGCTATTTCAATGACTCTCCCATAAGCGCTCGCTCTGCTGAGACCCCGTGTTTTCTATGAGAAACCCGCTGACAGACATCTCTGACGCGGCGGCTAATCTCTTAAGAGAAGAAAAGGATCGTCGGACATGTTAGATCTTTAGCTCCCTGGACATAATCTGTCACGAGCCCCCATACACATAACTCTCCTAAATCTGTCTATCTTTGGGTTCAGCCAATGTTGGTCTAATGTGTATTAGAGTCTTTACATGTACGACCATCATGGAGCCAATTTCTTTTGTTTTTTTTCCCCTCATGCTCTCGGGACTATTTAGCAGGTGGGGTTGTGTGTTTTTTTTGTTGTTTTTTTTTTTTGTTAGGAGAATCCTTCTCCTCCGGTGTCTCAAACTTTCAGGAGCACACTCCCCACATGTTGAGTAAGATTTAGGGGTACTTTGCACACTACGACATCGCAGGTGCGATGTCGGTGGGGTCAAATCGAAAGTGACGCACATTCGGCATCGCTGTCGACATTGGAGTATGTGAATCCTTTTTACTACGATTAACGAGCGCAAAAGCGTCAATCGTATGATCCGGTGTAGCATCGGTAATTTCCATAATTTCGGAAGGACCGATGTTACGATGTTGTTCCTCGTTTCTGCGGCAGCACACATCGCTGTGTGTGAAGCCGCAGGAGCGAGGAACATCGCCTTACCTGCGTTCCGGCTGCAATGAGGAAGGAAGGAGGTGAGTGGGATGTTTATGTCCCGCTCATCTCCGCCCCTCCGCTTCTATTGCCGCCTGCCGTGTGACGTCACTGTGACGCCGCACGACCCACCCCCTTAGGAAGGAGACGGTTCGCTGGCCAGAGCAACGTCGCAGGGCAGGTAAGTGCGTGTGAAGCTGCCGTAGCGATAATTTTCGCTACGGCAGCTATCACAAGATATTGCAGCTGCGACGGGGGACTATCGCTTGCGATGTAGTGTGCAAAGTACCCCTAATTGATCAGATGGCCCCCCCTACATATACTTGTGTAAGGCCGCTTTCACACGTCCGTGAAAATCATGCACGTTTTTCATGGACGTGTCAAAGGTGCGTTTTGCCCTCCGAGAGCCGTGTTTATGGCACACGTGTTATCTGTGATAACACACAGAGAACAGGAACTTCTACTCACCTGTCCCTGGCATTGCTGTCCGTGGTGCTGATCTTCGGTCTCCGGTCCTGCCGACTCCCCGCTGCTGCTTCTGGCCGCAGTGAAGTGAATATGCAATGAGCATAATGAGCGGCGGTCGGAAGCAAGCGACAGCAGCGGCAGAGACAGCAGGGCTGGAGAAGGGGAGTAAAGTTTTTGTTTTTTTTTTTTTAGTTTTGTTTTCTTCAGCGCTCTATTGGGAGACCCAGACGATTGGGGTATAGCTACTGCCCTCTGGAGGCCACACAAAGCACTACACTAAAAGTGCAAGGCCCCTCCCTCTCTGGCTATACCCCCCCGTGGTATCACGGGTACTCCAGTTTTAGCTTTGTGTGCGAAGGAGGTCAGACATTCCATGCATAGCTCCACAGATTTTAGTCAGCAGTAGCTGCTGACTAGTTCGGATGGAAGAAAAGAGGACACATATAGTGTTCCCAGCATGCTCCCTTCTCACCCCTGGATGGTGTTGTAAGGTTGAGGTACCTATTGCTGGTACAGGGCTGGAGCCTGACATGCTGTTTTTCCTTCCACATCCCCTTGGGGGTTCTGTGGAAGTGGGATCCTGCCGGCCTCAAAGCTCTGTCGCCGGGCTCCATCCACAGACCCATCAGAACCTGATGGATACGGAGCAGGAGTACCATCAGGGACCGGGCCCTGCATCATACAGGTACTCTGTGTCCCCGGCAGGCACAGACACACTCCGGGCTGGCTGGGTGTTGTAGTGCGCCGGGGACCGTACACTGAGCTGGTGTTCCTACAGTCATCTGGGGGACTTTGTGTTCTGGGAACGCAGCGCCGACCCTCACTGGACCGGGCGGCGCTGCTGTGACTTGTGGTGCGCCGGGGATACGCCGACCGCGCTTTTACGGCGGCGGCGTTTATAACTCTAGTCCCCGGCTTTTGGGCCTAGGACGCCGGCAGCTCCGATCGTTCCCGCCCCCACCCTGTCAATCAGGGTAGGGGAGAGACGCTGTTTCACGGCAGCGAGGAGGGCTGGAGCCTGATTTACATGCTCCAGCCCTCACACTAGGCACAGAGGGAGCAGGCTTCCCGCTCTTGGTCAGGAACGCCCAGGGCCCGCCCCCCTTCTTCCCTCAGGACGCCGGCAGCCATTACATGCATGGCTGGCTGGAAGAAGGACGCAAGGCTCTGGGAGACCTAGACTGAGGGGCTTTGGAAGACCACACACCCGCTCTTTAGCGGGCGGTAAGCGGCTTTTCAGCTGGCCCCTCTAGTGCCTCAGTGTATGTTAGTGTATTGTGTCACTGGACATAGAGATTTATTGATTTCTTGCACTGTGAGGTCGCTTCCTGGCTGAATACCCCAGATCGCTCTGAGGAAGCAGCAGCATGTCATCCACAAGACGCAAAGCTGCCAAGGCTAGGGCTGTGTGCACTGTGTGTGCTGCTTGTGGGACTGCTCTACCAGCAGGTTCCAAAGACCCCCATTGTGTGCAATGCTCAGATCCGGTGCTGCTTCGCCAGCCGGAGTCAGGAGAGATAGTGACCCAGGCTGAGACGCCTGTAAGTCCTGCCCCGGTGTCAGGGTCAGACTTTGCAGTTTTTGCGGTTAATATGTCGGTGACTATGGCAAAAATCCTGGAAACTTTGCAATCCATGCCTGGGGCTCAGTCTATGGACACGGCGAGGTCTATGTCCTCTAACCCTCCGCAGTTGGATTTAATCCAGACTGCAAGGGGGTCCCCGGCCTCTCAGGATGAGTATGATGACTCAGATGATTGCCCCAGCCACCCCAAGCGGGCTCGCTGGGAAAGACCCTCAACGTCATCACACTGCTCAGGGTCTCAGCGCAATCAGTCTCCCTGTGATGTGTCTGAAGAGAGTGATCAGGAGTCTAATCCTGGAACCCCTCTCAATCTGGATACCCCGGATGGGGACGCCATGGTAAACTATCTTATCTCAGCCATCAATAGGCTGTTAGATATTTCTCCCCCAACCCCTTCAGCAGAAGAGGCAGCGGCAGAGCAGGAGAAATTTCGTTTCCTCTATCCCAAGCGTAAATTAAGTGCTCTGTTGGATCACTCTGACTTCAGAGAATCAATCCAGAAACACGATGCTCATCCAGAAAAGCGTTTCTCTAAACGTTCTAAGGATACACGTTATCCTTTCCCCCCTGAGGTGGTCAAGCGCTGGACCCAGTGTCCAAAGGTGGATCCCCCGATTTCCAAGCTTGCAGCTAGATCCATAGTTGCAGTGGAGGATGGCGCTTCACTTAAAGATGCCAATGACAGACAGATGGACCTTTGGTTAAAATCTGTCTATGAAGCTATCGGCGCGTCGTTTGCTCCAGCATTCGCAGCCGTATGGGCGCTACAAGCTATTTCAGCTGGTTTAGCGAAAGTGGATGCTATCTTACATCCAGCGGTGCCGCAAGTGGCGTCCCTTACCTCGCAGATGTCCGCGTTTGCGTCTTACGCTATCAATGCGGTCCTAGAATCTACCAGCCGCACCTCAATGGCGTCTGCCAATTCGGTAGTTTTGCGCAGGGCATTGTGGTTAAAGGACTGGAAAGCAGATGCTGGTTCCAAAAAATGTTTAACCAGCTTGCCTTTGTCTAGAGAAAGACTGTTTGGCGAGCCACTGGCTGACATCATTAAACAGTCCAAGGGTAAAGACTCCTCTTTACCCCAGCCCAGATCAAGCAAACCTCAGCAGAGAAAGTGGCAGCAGAAGTTTCAGTCCTTTCGAGGTTCGGGCAAAACACAATTCTCCTCGTCCAAAGGGACTCAGAGGACGCAAAGAAACTCAGATTCCTGGAGGGCTCATTCACGCCCCAAGAAAGCAAATGGAGGAACCGCTTCCAAAGCGGCTACCTCATGACTTCCAGTCCCCTCCCTCCGCATCTCCGGTCGGGGGCAGGCTCTCCCGCTTTTACGACACTTGGATGTCACAGGTCAAAGACCGGTGGGTGACGGACATTTTGTCGCGCGGGTACAGAATCGAGTTCAGTTCTCGTCCTCCAGCTCGGTTCTTCAGAACCTCCCCACACCCAGACCGTGTAGATGTCCTGCGGCAGGCGGTGGACTCCCTAAGAGCGGAGGGAGTAGTGGTTCCTGTACCGTTTCAGGAACAAGGGAGAGGGTTTTACTCCAATCTCTTTGTGGTGCCAAAAAAGGACGGCTCATTCCGTCCTGTTCTGGACCTAAAACTGCTCAACAAACATGTGCACGCCAGGAGGTTCCGGATGGAAACCCTCCGTTCTGTCATTGCCTCAATGTCTCAAGGAGACTTCCTTGCCTCAATAGACATCAAGGATGCTTATCTCCACGTGCCAATTGCTACAGAACATCAACGTTTTCTACGTTTTGTGATAGGAGACGACCATTTTCAGTTCGTAGCTCTGCCATTTGGTCTGGCGACAGCCCCACGGGTCTTCACCAAGGTCATGGCGGCGGTGGTAGCAGTCTTGCACTCTCAGGGACACTCGGTGATCCCTTACCTAGACGATCTACTTGTCAAGGCACCCTCTCAAGAGGCATGCCAACTCAGTCTACAGGCTACGCTGGAGACTCTCCAGACTTTTGGATGGATCATCAACTTTCCAAAGTCAAATCTGTCACCGACACAGTCACTAACGTATCTTGGCATGGAGTTTCATACTCGAGCAGCGAGAGTGAAGCTTCCGCTAAACAAGCAGCGGTCCCTACAGACAGGGGTGCAATCGCTCCTTCAGGGCCAGTCGCACCCCTTACGGCGCCTCATGCACTTCCTAGGGAAGATGGTGGCAGCCATGGAAGCAGTTCCCTTTGCGCAGTTTCATCTGCGTCCACTTCAATGGGACATTCTCCGCCAATGGGACGGGAAGACGACTTCCCTAGACAGGAAAGTCTCTCTTTCCCAGACGGCCAAGGACTCTCTGCAATGGTGGCTCCTTCCCACCTCATTGTCTCAGGGAAGATCCTTCCTGCCCCCATCCTGGGCAGTAGTCACGACAGATGCGAGTCTGTCGGGGTGGGGAGCAGTGTTTCTACACCACAGGGCTCAGGGGACGTGGACTCAGCAGGAGTCCACCCTTCAGATCAATGTTCTGGAAATCAGGGCAGTGTATCTTGCCCTACTGGCCTTCCAACAGTGGCTGGAAGGAAAGCAGATCCGAATCCAATCGGACAACTCCACAGCGGTGGCATACATCAACCACCAAGGAGGGACGCGCAGCCGGCAAGCCTTTCAGGAAGTCCGGCGCATTCTGATGTGGGTGGAGGAAAGAGCATCCACCATATCCGCAGTTCACATCCCGGGCGTAGAAAACTGGGAAGCAGACTTCCTCAGTCGCCAGGGCATGGACGCGGGGGAATGGTCCCTTCACCCGGACGTGTTTCAGGAAATCTGTCGCCGATGGGGAGTGCCGGACGTCGACCTAATGGCGTCTCGGCACAACAACAAGGTCCCGGCATTCATGGCGCGGTCGCGAGATCAAAGAGCGCTGGCGGCAGACGCCTTGGTGCAAGATTGGTCGCACTTCCGCCTCCCATATGTATTCCCGCCTCTGGCACTCTTGCCCAGAGTACTACGCAAGATCAGATCCGATTGCAGCCGCATCATACTCGTCGCCCCAGACTGGCCGAGGAGATCGTGGTATCCGGATCTGTGGCATCTCACGGTCGGCCGACCGTGGTCGCTTCCAGACCATCCAGACCTGCTGTCTCAAGGGCCGTTTTTCCATCAGAATTCTGCGGCCCTGAACCTGACTGTGTGGCCATTGAGTCCTGGATCCTATCGTCAACAGGATTATCCCAGGGAGTGGTAGCCACAATGAGACAAGCTAGGAAGTCAACTTCTGCTAAGATCTACCACAGAACGTGGAAGATTTTCTTAACCTGGTGCTCTGCTCAGGGAGTGTCTCCCTGGCCATTTGCATTGCCCACTTTTCTATCTTTCCTGCAATCAGGGTTGGAAAAGGGCTTGTCGCTCGGCTCCCTTAAAGGGCAAGTCTCGGCACTATCCGTGTTTTTTCAGAAGCGTCTAGCACGTCTTCCTAAGGTGCGCACGTTCCTGCAGGGGGTCTGTCATATTGTGCCCCCGTACAAGCGGCCGTTGGATCCATGGGATCTGAACAGGGTACTAGTGGCTCTCCAGAAGCCGCCCTTCGAGCCTATCAAAGAAGTTTCTTTTTCTCGCCTGTCACAGAAAGTGGCGTTTCTTGTTGCGATCACATCGCTTCGGCGAGTGTCTGAGCTGGCAGCTCTGTCATCCAAGGCTCCCTTCTTGGTGTTCCACCAGGACAAGGTTGTGCTGCGCCCCATTCCGGAGTTTCTCCCTAAGGTCGTATCCTCGTTTCATCTTAATCAGGATATATCATTGCCTTCCTTTTATCCTCATCCGGTTCACCGGTATGAAAGGGACTTGCGTTTGCTAGATCTGGTGAGAGCACTCAGGATCTACATTTCCCGCACGGCGCCCATGCGCCGTTCCGATGCACTTTTTGTCCTTGTCGCCGGTCCGCGCAAGGGGTTGCAGGCTTCTAAAGCCACCTTGGCTCGATGGATCAAAGAACCAATTATAGAGGCCTACCGTTCTGCTGGGCTTCCGGTTCCTTCAGGGCTAAAAGCCCACTCAACCAGAGCCGTAGGTGCGTCCTGGGCATTACGGCACCAGGCTTCGGCTCAACAGGTGTGTCAGGCGGCTACCTGGTCGAGTCTGCACACGTTCACCAAGCATTATCAGGTGCATACCTATGCTTCGGCGGATGCCAGCTTAGGTAGAAGAGTCCTGCAGGCGGCAGTGACATCCCCGTAGGGGGGGGCTGTTTTGCAGCTCTAACATGAGGTATTTCTTTACCCACCCAGGGACAGCTTTTGGACGTCCCAATCGTCTGGGTCTCCCAATAGAGCGCTGAAGAAGAAGGGAATTTTGTTACTTACCGTAAATTCCTTTTCTTCTAGCTCTTATTGGGAGACCCAGCACCCGCCCTGTTGTCCTTCGGGATTGTTTTTGCTGTTTGCGGGTACACATGTTGTTCATGTTGAACGGTTTTTCAGTTCTCCGATGTTACTCGGAGTTAATTTGTTTAAACCAGTTGTTGGCTTCCTCCTTCTTGCTTTGGCACTAAAACTGGAGTACCCGTGATACCACGGGGGGGTATAGCCAGAGAGGGAGGGGCCTTGCACTTTTAGTGTAGTGCTTTGTGTGGCCTCCAGAGGGCAGTAGCTATACCCCAATCGTCTGGGTCTCCCAATAAGAGCTAGAAGAAAAGGAATTTACGGTAAGTAACAAAATTCCCTTCTTTTTCTCTCTCGCAGACACGTGTTTTCTCCGGCGCGTGTCACACGGAAAACATTCGTGTGGTCAGTTTGCATTCCGTGTGACACCCATGATGCCGGAGAAAACTGACACATGTCTACGTGTGGAGCACACGGGCACATGTATGCGCCACACGTACACACTGTCCATGGCAGAATACGCACGTGAGCGCAGACCCATTGATTTTAATGGGTATATGTGTGCCCGTGTCTCCGGTATGAGTGGAATTGGACCAAACACATACCGGAGACACGGACGTGTGAAAGAGGCCTAAGGCTGCGTGCCCACGATCAGGGTTTGCAGCGTTTTGGATGTAGCATGTTTATGCTGCTTCCAAAATGCTGCATTGTACAGTACAAGCACAGTGGATGGGATTTCTAGAAATCTGGCCACTGTGCTTGTTTTTCATGCAGTGAAAACTGACCTACTGTGTGGCTTCCCGAGCCGCAGCATCTTTGCTGCAAAGACGCAAGTGTTTTCTGCAGGGAGAACACAGCAAGAGACCGTAACTGCCTGAGCCCGGCTCATGCACACGAGCAGCTGCATTCTCTGGCGGAACCCATGGGTGGGGAGTAATGATGGGTGAACATGCCACTGCTCAATCGGGGTGCTCAGGTACTCCCGGTACTCGGATGAAAGAACGACCACAACACACAGGCTTGCTTCACTGCATAATGTGAGCAGGCACCACAGGAAGAACTTTTCGCAGTCTTTGGCTTTCAATGGGGTTTAAAGAAAACAATGTTTTCGGAAGTACCATGTCAAAAAAAATAAATAAATAAACCGTCCTTCCTCTGGAAATGCCTTGTATGTGTCAGGCTCTATACGGACGGAAAGCCGAATAGCCCAATCATTGACTTCCATTATCCTCCTTACTCAAGTTGAGCCCTTCCAGTGCGTCTGACCTGCTCGGCTCGAGTAATGAGCATCCAAGCATTTTATCGCTCTCCCATCACTACTGAGGAGTCAATCAGTTGGCAACTGTGGTTAACTTTTTGCTTGAAAGCAGAAAAGCATGGGATGAGTGGCAAATTGCACCTTGTAAGGCCTGTGTCCCCTTTGCCTGGCATGTATCTCGTGTGAGTTTCGCGGTGCAACACCCGGCACGGACTAACAGGAGTGGGTTGGCTGCATAGAGATGCATGCAATCGACCCACTGCTGTGAGCAGAGTGTGAGTCCGTCCCGGGTGGTGCACCGCGAAACTCGCACGAGATACACACGAGGCAATCGCAAGTGCGACACCGGCCTAACCATGAAAAAAAAATAGGTCTGCCTAAAGCTAGGGTATTTTTTAAAGGGTCGTCCATTACAGATAGGGGATGAACTACTAAGATCTTTGACACAGTCACGATCATCAAAAGAAAATTCACACGGCGAGAGTCCTTTCTCTAGTTTATGGAGGGGCCCTCCTCTAACTTCTGTATACCTTTAATATTACAGGTGTCAGGTAGCGCCTTATTGTATTTCTACCGCTTTGACACAGGACTACGATGTCTAGGATCTTGAGGAATGTAAAAAAATCATAAAGAACTTCAATGTTCATTTATTAGAAATCTATATACATTTTAGATAGTAAATACATAAATTTATACAAAATATACAGCCAAAGCTTGGCTGGTACTTTGACTGTACAGCACTTTCACATTTTAGGGAAATAAGGTTGTACACGTACAAGCCCTGATATATTACAGATAATTGAAATATCAGGTCTGAAGTAGAAAACATACATTTTCCTTAGTCTTTATTCTGACGTTACCCCTTAGACCTGGTAATGCGCAGATTAAATCCAAAGGTTAGGGGAAACTTGGAACAAATTGAACTAACTTTCAATCAAACAAATCAAATTTTTGGTGCAATTTATTGGTGTTAATCCAGCAAAATGGCAACCAGCAGCTTCCTGACTGGTCCTCTTCTTCAGTTGTGTCCTCCCTCCAGGTCTTCCGGTGGGTGTCGTCACTGGCTAGGCTCCACTTGTCTGTGAATCTCCTCTTCCCTCATCACTTTTTCTCAGGATTGTGCAAATTTGACCAAATCAAATTTTGGGAGATTCACTCAATTCTACCTTCCCATCGAAGTGCAACTTGCATAATGATCAGGAAATACACTGAATATTATCTGTCCATATAATAAGATAGTATGTGAAGTTTGCACCTGAATAAGCCATACTATTCTGTTAAAGGGGTAACAAGTTACATAAGTCCAAAATGTCATAAAATAACGGAGGGATTCATAAGACGCTAGTGTATATCGAAGAAAACGATAATCTGGTCAAATAACGTCGACCTGTGGAAATGGATGAACTCCTGATGGTGCGTGGCGAAACCTGTAAGTGTACAAAGTGATAAAACTTAGTGCAAGTTGCAGGTGGTTTTTACCTTGCCACTGTGATAATGTTTGAGATGGAAGCTTGTATGTAGGTACAGCATGATACTGTGCAGTTTATACTTACTATAGCAATCCCTTTATCTTAATTGAGGAGCTGTGAAAATAAAATATAGTAAAAATTAATCAGTTCACTGTCTGTATTTAAGAACTGTTTATTTTATTAACACAAATTTCTTTGTCGCTCCATTGGGAGACCCAGACAATTGGGTTGTATAGCTATGCCTCCGGAGGCCACACAAAGCATTACACTAAAAGTGTAACGCCCCTCCCCTTCTGCCTATACACCCCCCCGTGCTCACGGGCTCCTCAGTTTTCTTGCTTTGTGCGAAGGAGGCAGACATCCACGCATAGCTCCACTGCTTGGTCAGCAGCAGCTGCTGACTAGGTCGGATGGAAGAAAAGAGGGCCCATAACAGGGCCCCCAGCATGCTCCCTTCTCACCCCACTCTTGTCGGCGGTGTTGTTAAGGTTGAGGTGCCCATTGCGGGTACACAGGCAGGAGCCACATGCTGTTTTCCTTCCCTATCCCTTAATGGGCTCTGGGTGAAGTGGGATCCGGATCGGTCTCCAGGCACTGGGACCGTGCTCCCTCCGCAGCCCCTGGGAATCTGCAGGATAGGAGCTGGATATCGTCAGGGTCAAAGCCCTGCTACTATGAGGTACTCTGTGTCTCCATGGGGACCGCGCATAGAGCGCTGGTCCCATACACATTACAGCACTGCTGGGTGTGTTAGTGCGCCGGACATGGAGCGTTTGGGCCAGACACTTTCCAGCTCTGCTGGGTGTGTTAGTGCGCCGGACATGAAACGTTAGTGCCATACTCTTTCCAGCACTGCTGGAGGTGTTAGTGCGCCGGGGGACTACGCGCGGCCGTGCTTATTGCCGGCCGCGCTTATAACTTTAGTCCCCGGCTTCTGCGGCCTAGTGTCGTTCTTTCCCGCCCCCAGGCCTGCCAGTCAGGGGAGGAGGGGGACGCTGCACGGATCGTCAGCATAAGGGCTGGAGCATACATTAGTATACTCCTCCCTCCTCACACAGTACAGTGGGGCGCTGGATTCCCACACTTTTCCTGGGCACGCCCACGGCCCCCTCCTCCTCACTGAACGCCGGCAGCCATTCCTGTCAGCGATTCAGACGCTGAGGAGGAGAGGCAACACAGGGAGATCCAGGCAGGGAATCCGGCGACCACACAACCGCTCTGAGCGGTCGGTAAGCAGCACCTGTGGTGCTGGCCCCACTGAGTACCGAAGTGTGTATATATATATATATATATATATATATATATATATATATATATATATATATATATATATATATATATATATATATATATATATATATATATAGGCTTTTAGGCTATACATTGCACTGTACGGTCGCCCTGTTGATTTTTGGCTATATACCCTCCAGGTTGTTCTCAGAGGAGACCACATGTCATCTGCAAAAGGCAAGGGTGCCACAGCACAGACGTATTTTGCAACCTGTACCTCATGTACAGCTGTACTACCGGCAGGGTCCACTGACCCTCATTGTGTGCAATGCTCGGCCCCGGTGGCGCTTACTCAGCCAGAGCCTCTGCTACAAGTGGCCCAGGTGGATCCACCTGCTACCACTGTCCAGGTGACAGGGACGAAGTTTGCAGCCTTTGCTGACAAGCTGTCAGACACTATGGATAAATGGTCTGCTAAAATACTGGAAGCTTTGCAGTCCAGACCGGTGATTCAGGCCCCGGGCTCTATCCAATCCTTGACCCCTGGTCCCCCTCAATTGGAACAGCAATGTGCCCCGGGGGTAACCCACAGGTCCCAGGGTGAGGTCTCTGACACGGACCGCAGTCCCAGGCCGCCCAAGCGGGGTCGCTGGGAAATTCCCTCCACTTCATCACACTGTTCAGGGTCCCAGCAGGGGTCCTCCCTGGAGGATGAAGCGGAGGTCTCAGATCAAGATTCTGATACTGAAGCCGCTCTCAACCTAGATACACCTGAAGGTGACGCAGTAGTGAAATGACCTTATAGCGACCATCAATCAGGTGTTGGATATTTCTCCCCCAGCTCCTCCAATTGAGGAGTCTGCTTCTCAGGAGAAATTCCGTTTCAGGTTTCCAAAGCGTACATTAAATATGTTTCTGGATCACTCTGACTTCAGAGAGGCAATCCAGAAAAACCGGGACTGTCCAGACAAGCGTTTTTTCCAAGCGCCTTAAGGACACGTTATCCCTTCCCCCCCGAGGTTGTCAAGGGCTGGACTCAGTGTCCTAAGGTGGATCCTCCAATCTCCAGACTGGCGGCTAGATCCATAGTTGCAGTGGAAGACGGGGCTTCACTCAAAGATGCCACTGACAGACAGATGGAGCTATGGTTGAAATCCATCTATGAAGCCATCGGCGCGTCTTTTGCACCAGCATTCGCAGCCGTATGGGCACTCCAAGCTATCTCAGCTTGTCAGGCGCAGATTCATGCGGTAACACGTACATCTGCCCCGCAAGTAGTGTCCTTAACCAATCAGGCGTCGGCATTTGCGTCCTACGCCATTAATGCTATCCTCGACTCTGCGAGCCGTACGGTGGTGGCATCCGCCAACTCGGTGGTACTCCGCAGGGCCATGTGGCTACGTGAATGGAAGGCAGACTCTGCTTCCAAAAAGTTCTTAACCGGTTTGCCATTGGCTGGCGACCGCTTGTTTGGTGAGCGATTGGATGAAATCATTAAACAGTCCAAGGGAAAGGATTCATCCTTACCCCAGTCCAAACCAAACAGACCTCAACCACGGAAGGTACAATCGAGGTTTCGGTCCTTTCGGACCGCGGGCAGATCTCAATTTTCCTCATCCAAAAGGCCTCAGAAAGATCAGAGGAACTCATGCATGGCGGTCTAAGTCACGTCCTAAAAAGACCGCCGGAGGCACCCCTCCCAAAGCGGCCTCCACATGACTTTCGGCCTCTTCAAACCGCATCCTCGGTCGGTGGCAGGCTCTCCCGCTTTTGCGACATCTGGCTGCCACAAGTAAAAGACCGATGGGTGAGAGACATTCTATCTCACGGTTACAGGATAGAGTTCAACTCTCGTCCTCCGACTCGTTTCTTCAGAACATCTCCACCCCCCGACAGAGCCGAGGCTCTTATGCAGGCGGTGGGCACCCTGAAGGCGGAAGGAGTGGTGATCCCGGTTCCTCTTCAGCAACGGGGTCACGGTTTTTACTCCAACTTGTTCGTGGTGCCAAAAAAGGACGGATCCTTCCGTCCCGTTCTGGACCTAAAGCTGCTCAACAAGCATGTGAAAACCAGGCGGTTCCGGATGGAATCGCTTCGCTCCGTCATCGCCTCCATGTCCCAAGGAGATTTCCTGGCATCAATAGACATCAAAGATGCTTATCTCCACGTACCGATTGCGCCAGAGCATCAGCGCTTCCTGCGCTTCGCCATAGGAGACGAACACCTTCAGTTCGTGGCACTACCTTTTGGCCTGGCAACAGCCCCACGGGTCTTCACCAAGGTCATGGCAACAGTGGTGGCAATCCTACACTCTCAGGGACACTCGGTGATCCCTTACTTAGACGATCTACTTGTCAAGGCACCCTCTCAAGGGGCATGCCAACACAGCCTGAACATTGCTCTGGAAACTCTCCAGAGTTTCGGGTGGATCATCAATTTTCCAAAGTCAAATCTGACACCGGCCCAATCACTGACATATCTTGGCATGGAGTTTCATACTCTCTCAGCGATAGTGAAGCTTCCGCTGAACAAACAGCGTTCACTACAGACAGGGGTGCAATCTCTCCTTCATGGTCAGTCACACCCCCTGAGGCGCCTCATGCACTTCCTAGGGAAGATGGTGGCAGCAATGGAGGCAGTTCCTTTTGCGCAGTTTCATCTGCGCCCACTTCAATGGGACATTCTCCGCAAATGGGACAGGAAGTCGACGTCCCTCGACAGGAACGTCTCCCTTTCTCGGGCAGCCAAAGCTTCCCTTCAGTGGTGGCTTCTTCCCACTTCTCTGTCGAAGGGGAAATCCTTCCTGCCCCCATCCTGGGCTGTGGTCACGACGGACGCGAGCCTGTCAGGGTGGGGAGCGGTCTTTCTCCACCACAGGGCTCAGGGGACTTGGACTCAGACAGAGTCCTCCCTTCAGATCAATGTTCTGGAGATAAGGGCAGTGTATCTTGCCCTAAAAGCATTCCAGCCGTGGCTGGAAGGCAAACAGATCCGAATTCAGTCGGACAACTCCACAGCGGTGGCATACATCAACCACCAAGGCGGGACACGCAGTCGGCAAGCCTTCCAGGAGGTCCGGCGGATTCTGCTATGGGTGGAAGCCACAGCCTCCACCATATCCGCAGTTCACATCCCGGGCATAGAAAACTGGGAAGCAGATTTTCTCAGTCGCCAGGGCATGGACGCAGGGGAATGGTCCCTTCACCCGGACGTGTTTCAGGAGATCTGTTGCCGCTGGGGCATGCCGGACGTCGACCTAATGGCGTCACGGCACAACAACAAGGTCCCGACGTTCATGGCACGGTCTCAAGATCACAGAGCTCTGGCGGCAGACGCCTTAGTTCAGGATTGGTTGCAGTTTCAACTCCCTTATGTGTTTCCCCCTCTGGCACTGTTGCCCAGAGTGTTACGCAAGATCAGGGCCGACTGCCGTCGCGCCATCCTCGTCGCTCCAGACTGGCCGAGGAGGTCGTGGTACCCGGATCTGTGGCATCTCACGGTCGGCCAACCGTGGGCACTCCCAGACCGACCAGACTTGCTGTCTCAAGGGCCGTTTTTCCATCTGAATTCTGCGGCCCTGAACCTGACTGTGTGGCCATTGAGTCCTGGATCCTAGCGTCTTCAGGTTTATCTCAAGAGGTCATTGCCACCATGAGACAGGCTAGGAAACCAACGTCCGCCAAGATCTACCACAGGACTTGGAAAATTTTCCTGTCGTGGTGCTCTGCTCAGGGCGTTTCTCCCTGGCCGTTTACCTTGCCCACTTTTCTGTCCTTTCTTCAATCCGGATTAGAGAAGGGTTTGTCACTAGGCTCCCTTAAGGGACAAGTCTCTGCGCTCTCTGTCTTTTTTCAGAAACGCCTAGCCAGACTTCCACAGGTACGCACGTTCCTGCAGGGGGTTTGTCACATCGTACCTCCTTACAGGCGTCCGTTAGAACCCTGGGATCTGAACAGGGTGCTGATGGTTCTTCAGAAACCACCGTTCGAGCCAATGAGGGATATCTCTCTCTCGCGCCTTTCACAGAAGGTGGTCTTCCTAGTGGCAGTCACATCACTTCGGAGAGTGTCTGAGCTAGCAGCGCTGTCATGCAAAGCCCCCTTCCTGGTGTTTCACCAGGACAAGGTGGTTCTGCGTCCGGTTCCGGAATTTCTCCCTAAGGTGGTATCCCCCTTTCATCTCAATCAGGATATCTCCTTACCCTCTTTTTGTCCCCATCCAGTTCACCAATGTGAAAAGGATTTGCACTTGTTAGATCTGGTGAGAGCACTCAGATTCTACATTTCTCGTACGGCGCCCCTGCACCGCTCGGATGCACTCTTTGTCCTTGTCGCTGGCCAGCGTAAAGGGACACAGGCTTCCAAATCAACCCTGGCTCGGTGGATCAAGGAACCAATTCTCGAGACTTATCGTTCCTCCGGGCTTCCGGTTCCCTCAGGGCTGAAGGCCCATTCTACCAGGGCCGTGGGAGCGTCCTGGGCTTTGCGGCACCAGGCTACGGCTCAGCAGGTGTGTCAGGCGGCTACCTGGTTGAGCCTGCACACTTTCACGAAACACTATCAGGTGCATACCTATGCTTCGGCAGATGCCAGCCTAGGTAGGCGAGTCCTTCAGGCGGCGGTTGCCCACCTGTAGGACGGAGCCGGTTACGGCTCTATTATGAGGTATTATTTACCCACCCAGGGACTGCTTTTGGACGTCCCAATTGTCTGGGTCTCCCAATGGAGCGACAAAGAAGGGAATTTTGTTTACTTACCGTAAATTCCTTTTCTTCTAGCTCCAATTGGGAGACCCAGCACCCGCCCCTGTTTTTTGTGTACACATGTTGTTCATGTTGAATGGTTTCAGTTCTCCGATATTCCTTCGGATTGAATTTACTTTAAACCAATTATAATTTTTTCCTCCTTCTTGCTTTTGCACCAAAACTGAGGAGCCCGTGAGCACGGGGGGTGTATAGGCAGAAGGGGAGGGGCGTTACACTTTTAGTGTAATGCTTTGTGTGGCCTCCGGAGGCATAGCTATACAACCCAATTGTCTGGGTCTCCCAATTGGAGCTAGAAGAAAAGGAATTTACGGTAAGTAAACAAAATTCCCTTCTTTGCAATGGTCTTTTAAGAAGCCTGCGTGCATCTTCAAATCGTAGCTCAATTTTTTATTTACAAACTTAATCCTAGGATACAGTGGAACCTTGGTTTACGAGAACAATCCGTTCTGGGACTGTGCTTGTAAACCAAGTTACTTGTCTAGCAAAGCAAAATTTCTTTGTCGCTCCATTGGGAGACCCAGACAATTGGGTGTATAGCTACTGCCTCCGGAGGCCACACAAAGTATTTCACTTTAAAAAGTGTAACCCCTCCCCTCTGCCTATACACCCTCCCGTGCATCACGGGCCCATCAGTTTTATGCTTTGTGTTGAAGGAGGCTGACGTTCACACAATGCTCCACATTTTAGTCAGCAGCAGCTGCTGATTATATCGGATGGAAGAAAAGAGCGCCCCTAACAGGGCCCCGGGCATGCTCCCTTCTCACCCCACTGAGTCGGCGGTGCTGTTAAGGTTGAGGTACACATTGCGGGTACACAGGCAGGAGCCACATGCCGTTTTCCTTCCCCATCCCTTAGGGGCTCTGGGTGAAGTGGGATCCTAACCGGTCATCCAGCCACTGGGACCGGGCTCCCTCCGCAGCCCCAGGGGGAATCTGCCGGACAGGAGACTGAGTATCGTCAGGGACATGGCCCTGCATCTACAGGTACTCTGTGTCCCCTTTGGGACGGTGCATGAAGCACCTTGGCCTCAGATGCTGCAGCGACTGCGGTGTGGATTTTTTGACCAGGACTACCGCGCCGACCGTGCCTGTTTGCCGGCCGCGGTTTTTACTTTTAGTCCCCGGCTTTTGCGGCCTAGTATATTACACTCCCGCCCCTGGGCCTGCCAGTCAGGGGGAAGGGCGGGACGGTCGGTATGACGCCGACGGTGAGGGCTGGAGCACAATTCGCTGTCCTCCTCCCCCCTCACTGTTCACTATGGGGCGCAGATTCCCGCACTTTTGTGGTTCCGCCCTCGGCTCCCTCCTCCCCTCGGAACGCCGGCAGCCATTGTTATATGGCTCTCAGTATGATTCTGCCGGTGGAGAATCGCAGAATGTGCTCTGCAGCTGATGGGAGAGGGGGTTCCTAACCGGTCGCCATGCACTGGGACCGGGCTCCATCCGCAGCCCCTGGGGGATTCTGACGGACAGGAGACTGGACATCATCAGGGACAGAGCCCTGCATCCATAAGGTACTCTGTGTCCCCTTTGGGGACGCTGCATGCAGCACCTGGGTTGCAAACGCCGCAGCGGTTGCTGTGTGGTTTGTGAGACCGGGACTACTGCTTGCCGGCCGCGTTTTTAACTTTAGTCCCCGGCTCTTGCGGCCTAGTACCATATACGCCCGTTCCCGGGCCTGCCAGTCAGGGGTAACGACGGGACGGCCGAATGGACGTCGGCAGTGAGGGCTGGAGCATACTTGGTATCCTCCTCCCCCCCTCACTGTGCACTGTGGGGCACCAGTTTCCCAATCGGGTGCTGGCCACCCTTGGGTGCCGAAGTGTGTGTATATAATATATATATATATATATATATATATATATAATTTATATGGTATATGATTTCACTGTTCGGCAGCACTATTTGCTTTTGGCTATATACCCTCGCTGATTACTAAGAGGTGACAGCAGCAGGTCGTCCGCAAACAGTAAGGGTGCCAGGGCAACCTTTGCAACCTGTACCTCTTGTGCGGCTATATTGCCGGCAGGTTCCACCTATCATTGCAAATGCATGGCCCCTGGGGCACTCACTCAGCCGGAGCCTCCGGCACTGGTGGGACCCTTGGCTCAGGTGGTACCACTGGTTTTCCACTGCACAGATGGCAGGGACAGAGTTTGCACGTTTGACTGAGCAACTCTCTGAGTCGCTTTCACATGCCATGGCCCAGTCTATGAACAGAGGGACTGCTAAGATACTGGAAGCTTTGCAGTCCAGACCGGTAACACAGGGCCAGGGCGCTGTGAGTTCATCGCTCCCAGGCCCCTCTGGGTCGGTACAACAAGGGGCTCCTGGGGTAACACCCAGATCCCACGGTGAGAACTCCGACACGGACCGCGGCCTCAGACAGGCTAACCGGGCTCGCTGGGAACCTTTCCACGACTTCATCACGCTGTTCGGGGTCTCAGCTTCAGGAATCTCGGGAGAATGAAGCGGAGGTCGCAGCTCAGGGCTCTGAACCTGACGTTGCTCTCAATCTGGATACACCTGAAGGGGACGCCATAGTAAATGACCTTATAGCGTCCATCAACCAGGTGCTAGACCTCTCTTCCCCATCTTCTCCTATGGAGGAGTCGGCTTCACATTGGGAGAAACACCAGTTTAGGTTTCCCAAATGTACACGGAGTGCGTTTTTTCGATCACTCTAACTCCAGAGAGGCTGTCCAGAAGCACAGAACTTTCCGGACAAACGCTTTACTAAGCGCCTTATTGACACACGTTACCCTTTCACTCCTGACGTAGTTAAGGGTTGGACTCAGTGTCACAAGGTGGATCCTCCAGTCTCCAGACTGGTGGCTAGATCCGTAGTATTAGTGGCAGTTAGTGGCATCCATGAGAGATGAACCGACAGGCAAATAAAGCTTATGATGAAACCCATCTATGAAGCCATAGGCGCATCTTTTGCTCCGGCCTTCGCAGCCGTGAGGGCACTCCAAGCTATCTCAGCTTCTCTGGCTGAGATTAATGCGGTCGTCGGCCGCCCCAAACCGCATCCTTGGTCGGTGGCAGGCTCTTCCGCTTTTGCGACGCATGGTGGCCACATTTCCAAGACCGATGGGTGAAAGACATTCTGTCTCACGGTTACAGGATAGAGTTCAGCTCTCGTCCTCCGACTCGTTTTTTTCAGAACATCTCCGCCCCCCGAACGGACCGTTGCGCTTTTTCAGGCAGTGGACACTCTGAAAACAGAAGGAGTGGTGATCCCCGTTCCCATTCAGGAACGCGGTCGCGGTTTTTACTCCAATCTGTTCGTGGTGCCAAAAAAGGACGGCTCATTCCGTTCCGTTTTGGACCTCAAATTGCTCAACAAACATGTGACAACCAGGCGGTTTCGCATGGAATTCCTCCGATCTGTCATCGCTTCGATGTCCCAAGGTGACTTCCTAGCATCAATCGACATCAAAGATGCCTATCTCCATGTCAGATCGCTCAAGAGCATCAACGCTTCCTTCGTTTCGCCATCAGGGACGAACACCTTCAATTTGTGGCACTGCCTTTCGGCCTGGCGACAGACCCACGGGTCTTCACCAAGGTCATGGCATCCGTCGTAGCGATCCTACACTCTCATGGCCACTCGGTGATCCCTTACCCAGACGATATCCTAGTCAAGGCACCCTCACGGGTGGCTTGTCAACACAGTCTGACCGTTGCTCTGGAGACTCTCCAGAGGTTCGGGTGGATCATCAATTTTCCAAAGTCAAATTGGTCTCCGACCCAGTCACTAACGTACCTCGGGATGGAGTTTCATACTCTCGCAGCGATGGTCAAGCTACCGCTGGACAAACAACGGTCGCTGCAGACAAGGGTGCAATCCCTTCTACGGGCCCAGTCGCACCCCTTGAGGCGCCTCATGCGCTTCCTGGGGAAGATGGTGGCAGCAATGGAGGCAGTTCCATTTGCGCAATTTCATCTGCATCCTCTCCAATGGGACATTCTCCGCAAATGGGACAAGAGGCCGACGTCCTTGGACAGGAACGTCTTTCTGTCTCTGGAAGCCAAGACCTCACTTCAGTGGTGGCTTCTCCCCACTTCTCTGTCAAAAGGAAAATCCTTCCTGCCCCCATCCTGGGCTGTGGTCACGACGGACGCGAGCCTGTCGGGATAGGGAGCGGTTTTTTCTCCACCACAAGGCTCAGGGAACCTGGACTCCGACAGAGTCCTCCCTTCAGATCAATGTTCTGGAGATAGGGGCAGTGTATCTAGCCCTCAAGGCGTTCCATCGGTGGCTCGAGGGCAGGCAGATCCGCATACAGTCGGACAACGCCACGGCGGTTGCGTACATCAACCACCAGGGCGGCACTC
Organism: Anomaloglossus baeobatrachus; assembly: GCF_048569485.1. Lineage (NCBI taxonomy): Eukaryota > Metazoa > Chordata > Amphibia > Anura > Aromobatidae > Anomaloglossus > Anomaloglossus baeobatrachus. Next base: position 84,940,361 of record NC_134353.1, on the reverse strand, counting down.
GATGTCGTCAAGCCTTCCAAGAAGTCCGGCGGATTCTGCTGTGGGCGGAGTCCACAGCCTCCACCATCTCCGCGATTCACATTCCGGGTGTAGAAAACTGGGAAGCAGACTTCCTCAGTCGCCAGGGCATGGACGCGGGGGAATGGTCTCTCCACCTGGACGTGTTTCAAGAGATCTGTTGCCGCTGGGGACCGCCGGACGTCGATCTCATGGCGTCTCGGCACAACAACAAGGTCCCGGCATTCATGGCACGGTCTCAGGACCACAGAGCTCTGGCGGCGGACGCCTTAGTTCAGGATTGGTCGCAGTTTCAACTGCCTTATGTTTTCCCTCCTCTGGCAATGCTGCCAGAGTGTTGCGCAAGATCAGGTCCGACTGCCGCCACGCCATTCTCGTCGCTCCAGATTGGCTGAGGCGGTCGTGGTACCCGGATCTGTGGCATCTCACGGTGGGGCAACCGTGGGCGCTCCCAGACCGACCTGACTTGCTATCTCAAGGGCCATTTTTCCATCTGAAATCTGCGGCCCTCAACCTGACTGTGTGGCCATGGAGTCCTGGCTCTTAGCGTCCTCAGGGTTGTCTCAAGATGTCATTGCCACTATGAGACAGGCCAGGAAACCAACGTCCGCCAAGATCTATTACAGATCTTGGAGGATCTTCTTAGCCTGGTGCTCTGAGAGGGGGTTTACCCCCTGGCCGTTTGCCTTACCCAGGTTTCTTTCCTTCCTGCAATCGGGATTGGACAAGGGTTGTCTCTCGGCTCCCTCATAGGTCAAGTCTCGGCGCTTTCCGTGTTTTTTCAAAAGCGTCTAGCCAGGCTTCCGCAGGTCCGCACGTTCCTGCAGGGAGTTTGCCACATAGTCCCACCTTACAAGCGTCCGCTGGAACCCTGGGATCTCAACATGGTTCTACGGGCTCTTCAAAAAACCACCTTTTGAACTGCTGCGGGATGTCTCTCTATCACGTCTTTCGCAGAAGGTGGCATTTCTAGTGGCGGTTACTTCACTCCGTAGAGTGTCAGAGCTTGCAGCGCTGTCATGCAAAGGCCCTTTCCTGGTATTTCATCAGGATAAGGTGGTTCTGCGTCCGGTCCCGGACTTTCTCCCTAAGGTGGTGTCCACTTTTCATCTCAATCAGGATATTTCCTTACCTTCATTTTGCCCTCATCCAATTCACCAATATGAAAAGGATTTGCATTTGTTAGATCTAGTGAGAGCACTCCGGATCTACGTGTCTCGCACGGCGCCAATGCGCCGCTCTGATGCGTTCTTTGTCCTTGTCGCTGGCCAGCGTAAGGGGTCGCAGGCTTCCAAGTCAACCTTGGCTCGGTGGATCAAGGAACCGATTTTTGAAGCCTGCCCTTCTTCTGGGCTTCTGATTCCTTCAGGGCTGAAAGCCCATTCTACCAGAGCCGTGGGTGCGTCCTGGGCATTGCGGCACCAGGCTACGGCTCAGCAGGTGTGTCAGGCGGCTACCTGGTCGAGTCTGCACACTTTCACGAAACACTATCAGGTGCATACCTACGCTTCGGCAGATGCCAGCCTAGATGGCGAGTCCTTCAGGCGGCGGTCGCCCACCTGTGAGAGGGGGCCGTTGTTTCGGCTCTTTTTATCGAGGTATTCTTTTACCCACCCAGGGACTGCTTTTGGACGTCCCAATTGTCTGGGTCTCCCAATGGAGCGACAAAGAAGAAGGGAATTTTGTTTACTTACCGTAAATTCCTTTTCTTCTAGCTCCTATTGGGAGACCCAGCACCCGCCCCTGTTCCCTTCGGGCTGTTTGTTCTTTTGTGTACACATGTTGTTCATGTGGAATTGTTCTTTTGGTTCATGGTTTCAGTTCTCCGAACATCCTTCGGATTGAATTTACCTTAGACCAATTTATAAGTTTCCTCCTTCCTGCTTTGGCACCAAAACTGATGGGCCCGTGATGCACGGGAGGGTGTATAGGCAGAGGGGAGGGGTTACACTTTTTAAAGTGTAATACTTTGTGTGGCCTCCGGAGGCAGTAGCTATACACCCAATTGTCTGGGTCTCCCAATAGGAGCTAGAAGAAAAGGAATTTACGGTAAGTAAACAAAATTCCCTTCTTCCCATAGGAAATAATGGAAGCTCAGACAATTCATTCCACAACTTGTTCAGTGTCTCATCCTGGTCCCCTATTGTGCCATTCCACACACGCACACACAAACACATATTATGCTCACCGTACCTTCCGTTCCCTCGCCGGCCTCCTGGTTCTTGTAGTTCGCCGGTACAGGATGTGTATCAGATAACCATCATGACCAATGCCGGAGCTTCCGCTGCCAGCGCGCTGACGTCAAAGGCATGAATCGCTTGCCTATGATTGGTCAGCGCGCTGCCTTTGGGAAGTGGCTAACAGCAGAAGTTCCTCCATCGTCGCGATAGTTACCCGATACACATCCTGTACCGGCGGACTACAAGAACCAAGAGGCCGGCGAGGGAATAGAAGGTAAGGTGACGTGTGTGTGTGTGTGTTGGGACTGCAAGAGCGGGTTATAGCCCGGTGAAAGTACAGAACCGGAAGTGTGTGCGGTATTTGCTCGTACAGCAAAGATTGCTTGTAAACTGAGTTACAAATTTACAGCAAGCTTTGCTCGTATAGCGAAATACTCGCACACCAAGTTACTCGCAAGCTGAGGTTCCACTGTATGCTTTCTACAGACTATGTAGACCTTTGCACCAATTTTTTTGGCTTCTTAATGTAAGGTTAAAGGGAACCTGCCATGTGAACAAATCCTATTAATCTTCAGATATGGGATTAATCTGCGGGTTAATAGCATTTTGACACCTATGCAGACGCTGTACTGAGAGCCCCACTGTCAAGAGGAAAGAACTTAATTCCTCCAGGCAATCTTGGTCTTTGTCAGAGGTTTGGCTGGCGTGTACCGCTCAGGCTACTTTCACACATCAGGTTTTTTCCATCAGGCACAATCCGGAAAAAAAAACGGGTAAAACTGATCCGGTACTGCATCCGTTTTATCCCCATAGATTTGCATTGTTACCGGATTGTGCCTGATGGCTTTGCGTTGCATCTGTTTTTTTCCGGATGCGGCAAAATTAATGCGGCGGCTGGATGTAACGCTTCATGTAACGTTTTTTGGCCCCTTAAAAAAACCGCTTCGCGCCGGATACGGCGTGTTTTGCAATGGAAGCCTATGGACGCTGGATCCGGCGTAATGCGGCAAAAAACAGATGCGGCTGCCGGATCCATTTTTGTAAACTGAGCATGCTCCAATGTTTTGAAAAAAACGGATCCAGTAAAAAAACCGGACAAAACTGATCCGATTTTTTTTTACGCATCCGGCATAACAGATCCGTTAAACGGATCCGGTGGATACGGGTTTTGCATTTTTTGCCGGGTCCGTTGGATCAGGAAAAAAAAGGATTGTGCCTGAATGCAGAAAACTTGTGTGAAAGTAGCCTCAGTGCAAAGAGAGCAACGGCTGTAACCACACCCCTGCACTGACTGACAGCCAGCCGGTCAGTGCGGGGGGCGCAGTTACAGCTACCGCTCACTATGTACTGAGCAGTGACTGAAATCGCGCCAGACACACCTCTATGACAAGGCCTGAGGCTGCCTGAAGGAAAACATTGGTTCATTTCCTCCCGGCAAGGGGGTGCAAAAATACGCAACATCTAAAGTTCACCAAATACTTTTAGGGAAAACGTCTCTTTTTTAGCTTTGTGCTTTTACAAAAATGATACAAATCCATCAGAAATCCTTTCCCTTGTTCTTGTGGCTCTTGCTGCTGATTCCCTCCCTTGTTTTTGTGTTAAAGATAACAGCAGAAAAGAGGGGAGGGTCATACACAGCCGAACAGTGTGGAAAGGGGGGAAACTAAGTGCAGGATAGAAGCTGTGCTGATATATAAACTGATTAGGTCAGCATCATACTGGATACACACAGAGATTACATAAAATTAGAATAAATCTTTCCATTTTAGGTTAATTAGGAACTAAAATTATTTATATTTGCCAAATACCAGAATAGTGAGGACGAGAGAGAGAGAATGTTTTAAGGCATTTTTATTACTTTATGCAAAGTCAAAAGTTTCCATACATTTCATAAGTATTTGGTACCATTGCCCTTAAACTGTATGACTTGGGGCAAATGTTTTGGATCTCCTTCCACAAGCTTCTCACAATAGCTGGTAGGAATTTGTGCCCATTCCTCCTGACAGAACTGGTGTAACTAAGCCATGTTTGTAGGTCGCCTTGCTCGCACCAGCCTTTCCAGCTTTGCTTATAAATTTTCAATAGGATTGATATCAGGGTTTTGTGATGGCCACTCCAAAACATTGACTTTGTTATCCTTAAACCACTTTGTAACCAGTTTAGCAGTATGTTTCAGATCATTGTCCATTTGGAAGACCCATTTCCGCCCAAGATTTAAGTTCCTGGCTGATTTCTTGAGATGTTGCTTCTGTATTGCCACATAATCTTCTTTCCTCATGGTGAAATCTATTTTGTGAAGTGCACCAGTCCCTCCTGCAGCAAAACAACGGCACAACATGATGCTGCTACCGCCGTGTTTCACAGTTGGGATGGTGTTCTTAGGCTTCAAAGCTTCTGTCTTTTTTTTTTCTCCAAATGTAATGGTCATTATGGTCAAATAGTTCAATTTTAGTTGTCAGACCACAGGACATCTCCAAAAATTAACGTCTTTGTTCCTGTGTGTAGTTACAAATATTAATCTGGCCTTTCAGCCCATACTGATACAGTAATAATTTCACTGTGGATAATGACACAATCTTACCAGCTTCCGCCAGCATCTTTACAAGTTCTTTTGCTTTTGTTCTTGGGTTGATATGCATATGTCTGACCAAAATACATTCATCTCTGGAACACAGAACCCGTCTCTTTCCTGAGCGGTATGATGCCTGGACATTCTCATCTTCTTTGTACTTGTGTATATTTGTTTATACAGTTGAACGAGGCACCTTCAGATATCTGGAAAAAGCACCCAAGGATGAACCAGACTTGTGCAAGTCCTCAATTCTCTTCCTGAGATCTTGGCTGATTTTTTTTGACTTTCCAATGAAGCTACATAAAGAAGCAGTGTGTTTCAGGTGTGCATTGAAATACATCCCCACGTGTGTCTCTAATTAACTCAGATGTTGCCAATAAACCTGTCAGAAGGTTCCAAACACATGACATCATCATATGGGCTGTCCCATATTGTTTAAAGGCATAATACTCTTAGTGTATGTAAACGTTTGACTTTGCAGAGAGTAATAAAAATGCCTTAAAACATTCTCTCGCTCATTATTCTGGTATTTGGCAAATGTAAATAATTTTGGTTCCTAATTGACCTAAAACGGGAAAGGTGTATTCTGATTGCATGTCAGATAGTGAGAAAAACATGCAGATGTGTCTTTTTAGACAGTATGTAAACTTCTGGTTTCAACTGTATGTAATATATCGGATAACAATAAATGCAAAAGTCAGAGTTACCCCAACCCCAAGTAAATAGCAAAAGGTGTATGTATGACATGTATCTAACCTGAATCCAAATCGGAAAATCACTGTTATAATACTAATAGCTAATAATTATAGAGACATTTTTCTTACCGGATCTGCTACACCCATTTCTAAACATTGAAGCAAGGTGCTCATATCCGATGACCACTAATACTTCAACAAGTTCGTCTCTATGGGTGCGTAGTCCATCTTGGCGTCTATTTAACCAGATTTGCAGCATCTGGTATTTTTGTTCTAGTCTATTACTATAGATACTACAACATGCATTCATCTGGGCCTCATTGATGCTAAGAACTCTCATTAGATGAATCCATTCATCTTCTTTGATATGGAAGATCAGAAAGTAGAGCTCATATTCAGTAAAACCTAAAGATAAAAAGAAACATTACTTTGCGATACAATTATTGTTTACGAGTTGCAATACCAGACATGACGTATAGACATATGTGGCACTGTTTCTGGGGCAAAAATGCTGTGAAGCTATCAGGTTTTGCGATCGGTTGTATGGTACTCAATATGGAGTCATATTACATTCTGATTTCTTTTCTAGGAATTCAAACAATTAAATTGAGGGCAAACAGAAGCACAGTAGGACCCCATGAAAATGAATGGGTATTAAATGATGACTTTCTACAAATGAGAAGTTGTATAATCTCATGATACCACCATGCGGATGAGGACTAAGGGCCGTTTCACACATCCAGCATTTCGCCGGATTACCGGATCCGGCACACTCCAGTACAGTGTTAATACTGTACAATGGCATCGTGGCAAGCTCTGGTCACATGACAGCATGTGACCGGTGGTTGCCGCAATGCCATTGTACTGTTTTACACTGTACTGGAGTGTGCCGGATCCGGTAATCCGGTGAAATGCCGGATGTGTGAAAGGGCCCTAAATCCTGCTATTAGGTGAAGAGCATTAAAATAGGATTACTTACGGCTTGGGAGTCCCAGGGGTGAAAGAGCTAAAATAGACAAAATTAAAACCTTAAAAATGAATAGAGTATAGAGTTTACACTATAGGAAGACATGTTTGATAGATACCTGTCACGCCTCTGTGTAATTGTTCCATTTGAGAATTCAAAACCGCTTGAAGATCCCTAAAACTTCTGTTCCTTCTCGCAGAACATGGAGCTATCAAAGTGTATAAAAGACAAAAAAAAATAAAAAAAACACTTTCCCCTATGTAAATGCTAGATACAAACAAGTTCATGCTTCAAACAAATACAATCGCTCTCTGGGCGAGCACCGCTAATGTATAGGAAAACATTGGGTATATGAGTGTTCAACCCAATTACATCTAGAAAGACTGTATTTAAGGTTCTTGGTACATATTTTGGTAAAATTTTGTGTGCCATCTGCCAGTAACGTCTTCCGATGGGAATCTACACTTTTCTGGGCCTAGGTTTACAAATTTAAAGAGCAGGTATGGTCCACATCTAATTCCAAACAGCTTTGAGTGCTCTGTAAGTAATATTGCCCCATTAAAAAGTAATGATGCCCCTTGAGTGCCCCATAAATAATAATTTCGCATTTGCGCTACAAAAACACAACTTGATGGATGAATGCTCTGTAGGAAGATCGATCTTGTGCAGCCGTTATTTTGATAGTATCAAGCCATCGGATTGCTCTCTCCATAAATAATAATTCCACATTTGCACTGCTAAAAAAAACAACTTGATGGATGATCGCTCCGTAGGGAGATCGATCTTGTGCAGTCTAGATAGGTTCACCAGGGTCTTCTCTACCATTATTTTGATAGTATCAAGCCATCAGGTTGCTGGTCTTCCTCTTCACCTTGTTCCTTCTATTCTTCTGACCCGGATGTCCTTCATCAGTGAGTGGCCCCTCCATAAGTAATAGTTCTTCATTTGCGCTACAAAAAAAACAACTTGATGGATGAATACTCTGTAGGAAGATCGATCTTGTGCAGACTAGATTGGTCCACCAGGGTCTTGTCCGCGGTTATCTTGATAGTATCAAGCCATTGGATTGCTGGTCTTCCTCTTCACCTTGTTTCTTCAATTCTTCTGACCATGATGTCCTTCTCCAATGATTTCTCTCTTCGTGTCCAAAGTAGGCAAGTCGTAGCTTGGTCATCCTTGCTTCGAGTGACGTCTGGCTTGATTTGGTTCATAATTGATCCAATTATACCAGCGTCCTATACAGATACAGTTCAAGGTGGTCCTCATACCAGAGATCTGGGGCACTTTCCCAAGAGTCCAAGGCATGTGCGCTGATCTAAATCTTTGGTGCTAGTGATGCCCTTGCTACTTTTTCTTTCTTTTCAAAATTTCGAGGCCTTAAAGGGGTGGTTCATTGAGAAACAATGTTTCTCTCAAGTACCTTGTGTTGGCAATAGTGCCTGTAAGAGGCGCTATTGCAGATCGCTGTTCCCGCTTCAGTGAGGTCTCCGTCAAGTGCTGCACACGTCACATCCGTGCAGCCGGCTGTATTCTTCCTCACTCACTGAGCTGCGAGCGGTGTTTCACCGCTGTCACAGCCCATCTGCTCCCTGCTCCCCCTCCCTCCTCCCTCACAGCACAGCACAGCGCGTTGCGTCTCTTGCTTGCAGCAAAGAATGCAGCCGGCCGCACAGATGTGACGTGTGCAGCACTTGACGGAGACGTCACTGGAGCGGGAACAGCGGTCTGCAATAGCGCCTCTCTCAGGCACTATTGCCAACACAAGGTATTTGAGAGAAACATTTTTTCTCAATATAATATCGATTTGGACAATAAAAAATATGGGTGAACCACCCCTTTAAGAAATTCGCACCTATTGTAACCACCTCTATGTCCTCCACACCAATTCTGTGCCTCTACACTTGCCTTTTAAATTATTAGGCCTAACCCAAGGACAAGTAAGTCTATTAGTATATTAGCTCCTGAAGAGGTCACCTTGTCACTCACAAAATTTGTTCAAACTGTGAACCTCAATTTTAGCAGAACAGTCTATATAGCAGTAATACAGTTTCATATATTCAATGTTATCATAGTGTGGTTGTATTTGGATGCTGGTGTAAAGCCATCACAGAAATCTGCACCTGTACAGTACTTCATTTTAGTAAATGGCGCCTATCAGTTTTGTTAGTTGCAGTGTTTATAGGGAGAAAATCAATCCAGTGTTGAAAGGTACATGATTAAGGCTATAGACCGAAACGCGTGGGTGCTATGTTTCTGGTATAAAAATATGCTCGCACCAGATGGATTCTTTTAATTGTATTTAAGAAATATGACGTTATATCGAATGATTTACCTTTTCATACCTGGATTGATTTTCTACTTATTTGTGCCTGGACTCCCGAAGCGATGATTCCTGATGACATTAATTCTGGTGTACCGTGATCGGTGAGTTGACTCTTCTTTTCTCCCTTCTCTCATAGTTCCAGCATTTATATGGAGTATGGTAATTGAGAGCCGTAAACGGAGTTTAGGAAAGCTTATTTTCTACGTCCACAATGCTGTATAGGCATCATTAGGTGCAATCATTCATGAGTGGAATTTGAAGCTTCAAGAGTCTGTTTACACAGACCGACCGGTGGCACTAAATGACCTCCGGCAGTTGTTTAATACCCTGTTTACAAAGGTGGACTAAGGTAAACGATAGACATTGAACAATCTGTAGTAGATCCCTTAATGCACATGGGCGTCCAGAGCTTTCGGCAGCTCAAGTCCTGGTTACACAGGTCAGTGTGCCGCCGAAAACTATAATCTATGGGGTGTACAATAGATTATTAAACCTGATGGATGAGCGTTTTTTGCATTCATTAATTCATTGGGTGATCGGCAACTCTTTTACACTGCAAGGTATTCAAGAATGAGCGTTTTTAAGATCCGTGTAATGGCTTAAGCCCCAATGTAAAATCCATAATGCGGCCCGATTTCTAATAATGGTGTCTTCTTCTGTGGCAGAGAAGGTCAACATAGACCTGATGCGACCATTACCTCCTCACCTCCGATAGCTTTGCCCGTGTAAATTCCAGCTAATTCAATAATGTTTTTTTTACAATATAATGGACTTTATTGATGATGTATAGGAAGAAAACTATTTCTTCATCGCTATATACAGGTCATTATCATCTGTGTAGGCAACGGATAAATGTGATTTACCATCTTGCACTGGCAGGTTGAAGTGCTGCAGCACCTTCACTATGAGGCGCCCGAGTTCCTCAATGTTGGTGTACATGAGCTCCAGAATTTCATCTACTGTAAAAGAAGTAAAAGCAACAATTATTAGGAGAAATTGCAATTTTTTGCCAAAAATCTCAAAATTTTTATAAGTACAGTTTGGAATGTTTAGTGCTGAAGTGCACATTTAGTGCTGGCTTTTTGTTTTTTCTTCATTGAATTGGTCGGTGGTTGACCTCCACCTTGCTATGCACCCCAATTTGGGATGTATTCCACCTGTCTAGATTTTGACGGTTGGTGACTGTTCACATTCAGTCATCAGGCCCTGTCCACAGGCTATTTACTTCATGCAGCATTTGCTTGGACCTGTCCCGCCCACAGCCATGACTCAGTCATGGGTACAGGATTGAAATAGACCAGGTGAGTGCTGCTAAGAGCAGTTCTACTATTTATATGTGAGGCCGTATGGCACATTTTATAAAAATATTTTAGTGTAGGACTGCCTCAAATGAGATTTGCCGTGACGTGGCGGGGCAGCTCAAGAAATTGTAATTTTTTGCCAAAAATCTCAAAAACATTTTTTATAATAAGTACAGTTTGGAATTTTTAGTGCTGAAGTGCACATTTAGTGCTGGCTTTTTGTTTTTTCTTCAATTATTAGGAGATATACTGTGTGTATATATATGTATATATATGTGTATATATATATATATATATATATATATATATATATATATATATATATATATTTACACTGTGGGACATTGTGAGCAATAAGATTTACATATTATGATGTAAAACACAGAGGCGGACTTATGGTGTGTATAAGGCCCAAGCAGATATGGGGCCCAAGCAGTTAGAAGGCTCGAATAGAGATAAAGGCTCAAATAGAGATAGGGGAGTGACCAGATATAGGGGCCCGAATAGAGATAGAGGCTCGAATATTTATAGGGACCCAAGCAGACATAGGGGAGCAAGTAGATATAGTGGGTAGAGCAGATATAAAGTCTTGAGCAGACATAGGGGCCTGAGCAGATATAGGGGCTCAAGCAGATACAGGGGCAAGAGCAGATATAAGGCCCCGAGCAGATATAGGGCCCACTATTGTGATTGTGGATGAGCTGCAATACCAACATACTAGATACAGTTCATGGCCAAGGAAAACAAAAACATGCCTAGTCCCATATCTCAAACATCTCATTCCACTCATTCTTCCTAGACTCATAACTTTTTCTTTATTTTTTTTAAAGTCCTCATAGCCATATCAGGGTCTGTTCATTTCAAAAAGATTTGTCATTTGGAAAGACACCTTTCACTTTAGCATATAATGTAATGAAGAATGAACGAGCAGAGGAAAGGGCTGCCTGACAGAAGAAGGGACCTGCTGACAGAGGAAGGAGCTGGCTAACCGAAGAAGGGTCTGGTTAACAGACGAAGGGGCTGGCTGACAGAGAAAGGGGCTGGCTGACAGAGGAAGGGAGCTCTCTGACAGAAGAAGGGTTGGCAAGCAGAGGAAGGGGCTGGCTGACAGAAGATGGGGCTGGTGAGCAGAGGAAGGGGCAGGCTGACAGAGAAAGGAGCTTGCTGACAGAGGAAGGAACTGACTAACAGAGAAGGGGGCTGGCCTGACTACTGAAATACACTCTTCAATTGCAACAATGATAACATGCTGAAATAGGTAACTCTCTTCTGTGGTGAACCCAGGAATAGCAATGGAGATAAACGAACCTGTGTCTTTGAGTCCTTTAATATTTAATAAAAAATTACTTTTCTTAAAAAAATGTAGTACTTACATTCTTCTTCTGTGCTTCTTAAGGGACCTAAAATGTATTTAAAGCAATAAATAAAATAACAATAACAAAAATGAAATAAAATGCATACTTTTGTTTTTTTACTCCTTATTGACTTGAATCTGCAATTATTTGATCACTTATAGATTACTAATTTTGTATTTTACAATACGATAGGTCTTCTGCATATGGATGGGCTTTAAAGGAGGACCAAAATGGCAGCAACGCGGGGGCTTTCAGCAGGTCCCTAGCTGCCATGAGACTCCTTTTGGCATCTGTCACAAGGGTATCGCGATGGAGAGTGATCTCTCCTATTTCTGGTCTCATGAGCTTACAGCGCAGGGCTTCATACACACTTGCTCAGACTAATACTGCTGGCTGTGCAGATTCGCCTTTATCCATCTCTACTAGGGTTAAAGATCCTTTGGTCTCCTGAACTCTGAATGAAACCCATAATCAGCTGTTCTCTATTGCTAAACAACTCTGCTGCTATAAAGACTTCTCCCTCAGTCCAGGTAATCGATAGTGATAGTTTCTGCTTAGCTTTCCTCTAGAAGGAACCTGCGATCTGTGGACCAGGAAGACGTTCGGAGAACATTTACTGTGTGAAAGCGGTGTTGAGTTTTTCCCCTTCCTTTGTCCACTTTGGTTTTTCCCCTCTGGTCCATTCCTCCTTTACTAGCTCTTGTTGTTTGGAGTGCTTTGTATGATTACTATTTATTTTACTCTTGTCTTTCTAATCCTCTCTGTCTTTAATTTAGAGTCGGGCTAGCGTTCCGAATGCCCTGCGCACTATACGGGGCTGAGTCCAGGGAAAGACCGGGATAGGCACGTGATCGGCGACGGAGTGATAGAACCCGTATAGGAACGTTAGGGAGTGCAGGGATCAGCCTGAGTTTAGGAGGTGACCCTGCTCCCCTTTCCCTAGCACCAGGGCCCACCATTGTTTCGTGTACCCTGTGTGTTGTGGCGCTCGCCAGGGGTTCCCGTGTACCTGGTGGAATCTCGGTAGTCACTGCGTGACAGCATCCTATGATCAAGGGGAACGGGCTGTGGACACCAAAGGGACTCACAACTGGGATGCTGTGATTTAAAGAAGTACCCCCATTCCTGGTCTGTTATCCAGCATGAGCAGCCGCAAAAAGTGCATGGCAGCTGCGGGGGGGCTGACGTACATTTTTGGAGTAAGTTAAGCCACATGTATTGATTTTGATGGGTGGACGTGATCCTGTCCCACCATCTTGTGCTCATACCAAGCCTATATTGGTGTAGCAGGCCTGGTTTGAAGTGTAAACACCAAAAGTCACTATTTGTAAAGGCCGCTTTACATGCTGCGATATCGGTACCGATATCGCTAGCATGGGTACCCGCCACCATCTGTTGTGCGACACGGGCAAATCGCTGCCTGTGCCGCACAACATCGCCCAGACCCGTCACACTACTTACCTGCCTGGCGACGTCGCTGTGACCGGCGAACCTCCTCCTTTCTAAGGGGGCGGTTCGTTCAGCGTCACAGCAACGTCACAGCTGCGTCACTGAACCGCCGCCCAATAGAAGCGGAGGGGCGGAGTTGAGCGGGACGTAACATCTCGCCCACCTCCTTCCTTCCGCATAGCGGCCGGGAGGCAGGTAAGGAGAGCTTCCTCGTTCCTGCGGTGTCACAAAGAGCGATGTGTGCTGCCGCAGGAACGAGGAACAACCTTGTTACTGCTGCAGTAACGATTTTTGAGAATGGACCCCAATGTCACCGATGAGCGATTTTGCACGTTTTTGCAACGATGCAAAATCGCTCATAGGTGTCACACGCAACGGCATCGCTAATGTGACCGGATGTGCGTCACCAATTCAGTGACCCCAACGAGTTTGCACTAGCGATGTCGTAGCGTGTAAAGCCCGCTTTAGTTCAACTTTAGATTTCCGCAAAACTATTGTGAATTTTTAAGCTGTTTATGCCACTTTTCTTCCCTAAGCGCCTTGATGAATCCCCCCCTCTGTGTGACCCAAAAGTGACTTTTACATTGTAAGCCATTGAAGTGCCAGAACAAGGCATGACTTCCAGCTCACGCTTTAGGGGCCTCATTTATCAAAACTGTTAAACATAAAAACAGCCTTTGTTCGTCATAGGAACCTATCAGAGCCCAGGTTTCATATTTAAACAGTTCTTGGTCAAATGAAAGCTGTGCTATGATTGGTTGCTATGGGCAACAAAGACAATCTCTTAGGCAGATTTGATAAATCAGGACTTAAATAGCCTGTCATCCGGCTGGTCCGAAAATATGGCACAAGAGTGAGAAGAGGATTAGTAACCAGGGAAGCTGATGATCAGTGAGTATATGACCGTACTATGCATACTCTCCATATTTATAGAGGTTTAGAATGAAAAATATTTCATTTAAAGGGTTATTCTCATCTCCAAGATCCTATTCCAAAATGTAGTAGGTGTAGCAATAATAATATTAGGAAATACCTCCAATTAGAAATGTACTATAGTTCTCCTGAAATAGCCATGTGTCTTACCTCATGTGCAGGGCATTGCAGCTGAGGTATCCATGGTTACAACCATGAGAAATAAACTGTTCCTATATGAGTGGAAGCAACCATGGATACCTAAATGTAATGTCTTGCACATGAGGAAAGAGACATAGCTAATCAGGAGAACCGTACTACATTTTTAATTGGAGGTATTTGCTAATAATATTATAATAATTACCTACTAAATTATGGGATAGGATCTTGGAGATGGGAATAACACTTTAAATGAAATGTATGACATTCTAAAGCTCTATAAATGTGCAGTATATACATAGTACAGTCATATACTCACTGATCACCAGCTTCCCTGTGGTGACGTCACAAGGTGACTCAAGTTCATGCTGGCAGATCACTGGGATTACCTGCAGATTCGGCGGCATGAACTTAGTTCACCTTGTGACGTCCCCGGTGTTCCCTACACCTAGACCACATAGCCAGTGTCAGCAGACATTTTCTCATCTCACGGTCTTTACCGCAGGACCTTGCTCCAGGGAACTCCGGTGACGTAGGTGCCCTGGTCTGTGAGGCGAACCATACCTCAGGAACCCGGGGTCATCGTGGTGACCTACCAAGGTTACCATGGCAGCGATCGGGTCCCTGTGATCGCATTACAGAGACCCGATCACCAGAGAGAGGTAAGCAATCCCTCTCCCTGCCTCCTGAATGCTTCGATCGTATTGACTGCAGTATTCAGGGAGTTAAACTGCCAGGAGCGGCGCGGGCATCACTCCGGGCAGAGAAAGCCGGGTCCCGGCTATAAGATCAGCTGGTGACCCAGCGGCAATCACTGTATATGTCCAAAAACCAGAAAGTTCTTGGGTTCTATTAGATATTGGGATAGAAGACAAATGATGCACTCTATATATGAATAGAATGTGCAAGGAAAATCTCACCTGGAGGAGTCTGATCGCCATTGTGGGTTTTTTCCTCATCTTCTTTGGTGCCGTTTAGTGTCAAGGTCTGTAGTGTTCTCACTGCCACAACATGGAGTAAATTCCATTAATATTTGGTTTACAGACGTTTTAGGCATTACATCAGTATATACTGCTGCCCACCATAAAAAGTAGAGTAGGGGGCTTGTGTGGAGAAGGAAGTAAAATATATTTACTCTTTATAATAATAATGAGGTTTTCACTGATTTTTTTCCTTTATTATTTGTAAATGTATAACTAGGTCTGTCACCAGGCAATCCAGAGCCGATGCCAGGGTCTACTAGCCATGGGAAGCCCAGGTCAGTCTAGGTAGATATTCCTTTTAAGTCCAGTGTGAGATAGTCAGCTAGCCTCTCGGTTATTTGCTGTCACTGAGTCCACATTTCTCTTGATCAAGCTTCTGACAACCTGCCATTTTTATTGATAATATTAGTGTCTCTATAAGTTGCAGTTGGGTTTTTTTGGGTTCCCCTCAGGTTCCAAGATATGGAGGCAATGATGACTTTTGGAGCCCTTACAGACAAACTTGCCAACTTTCACAATAGGTGGTGAATGAATCTTTTGTGTTTCCCTCGAGTTCCAAGACATGGAGGCAATGACGACTTCTGCAGCCCTCACAGAGACACTCACCAACTTTTACAACAGGTGGTGAACAAATCTTTTGGGTTTGCCTCAGATTCGAAAAAAATGGAGGCAACAACGACTTCTGCTGCCCTTATAGAAACACTAACCAACTTTTCCAATAGGTGGTGAATACCAACATGGGACGTTGAAAGCAAACTATGGATGTTTCTTTGTATAAATGTGCCACCTTCTTGAGGCCCACATTCATCTGTTATCCACCCCTAAATGTGCACCTGGACGCCAAGGCACCACCTGATAGACCAAGTCTACCTCAAGAGGTCACCTCTTTTTCCAGGATCTTCCAAGACATTCTGGGAAAGTTACCAAGCATACCTATACCTATATATTCATTGCTAGCTTGTGTATATGTGGTGCCCCTGAACTAGTCAGGGTGTCACAGGGAACTGCACTCCTTTTCATATGATGCAGAACCCACCCTCCATGGTTCTGGGATCCTAACTATTGGTATTGCTTCCATCAGCATTCAAATCCTAGTCACCTCACACCACACCCTGTCATGCACACCAGTGGGTGGTCTAGCTGGAATAGGGCCACCCGCCTAGAGGTCAGGCAGGCTGGTGGGAGTGATGATAGATCAGTGGTAGCCCTCAGAGAGTGAGGAGCTAGGGGAGTTGTAGCTCTCTGGGAGACTTTGGCTAGGTTGCAGGCAGTGGTCTGGGACTGGAGGAGTCGGAGACCCGGTCGCAGAGTATTGGAGAGAGGTGCCAGACTTAGTTTTGGAGAATGGTCGGCACTGGAATATCTAGTAACCGGACTGGTACAGAGCACGGTCAGGTACTTTACCCTAGATCAGGTAGTAGCTTCACGCAACCTGATAATTAACCTGTGGAGGATAGTCTCTTTATAAACTTTCCCCAAGAGCTCATAGATCGAAGGTACCAACACAACGAGGGGGATATGGCTTTCCAACTGATGCGACCCACTGAAATCCCATGTGTCAGCCATCGAGAGCACAGCTCCTCTATTTAAGTATAGAGAGCGTGACGCTGACAGCTTCAGGCCGATGGGTCTTTAGAAACGTCTAAACATCAGTGCATGGAGGCAGGTCAGGACCATCAGCAATACCAACGGGAACGGATTCCCGGACGAGCTTCCCAGAAAGGCAGTGGCACCCAGAGACTTGGTTTTCTCATGTGTCAAAGTCTACTTAATGGTCGCACCAACATCCACACAGCCTGATTGAGTCTGCTGCTTCCCGCCCTTCTTCCTGCCTGCTGCATGGTCTACACCACGCTTCCCTGCGCCATCACCATCCAGAGTCCCAGGGCCTACCCTACCCGTGGAAGGAACGTCATCTGGCTGCCCCACTCCATCTTTCCCGGGTACTCCCATCGGCAGCGACTCCCCTTACCGCGAACCACGAGTGGTGTCACGAACACTAACCCCTCTGTAAATAGTCCCCTTCTCATTTTCGAGTGTCCGCAAGCCCCCGGGTCTGGAGAGCCTCGAGCCACGGCAACCCCCGGATCCAAACAGTCCGACTGCTGCAGGGGCGGTACATATACAAGAAGTATACAATACATCTTGTAAAAAGATTTTCTACTACTTGGACAGCCCCTTATTAAATACTATATTCCCCAGTATAAAATAAAAATAACAGCTACTCAACTCCGAAGATGGCGTTGAGTCTCTTGGTTCCTGCGAGACAGTTACTCTGCAATCCTTGGAAGAATTTTACTTAAAGGGAACCTGACAGGTCCCTCATGCCTCCAATCCACCAACACTTGTATATTGCCTGCCTATCCAGCCCCTTAAGTTTGACATTTAAACAGATGTTTAAAAAAGTATTTTTTTTTTGCAAATTAGGTTTTTGACTAGTAATTTTTTCCACCAGGCTAGTTGGCCCACTCAGCATGTTATCATGCCTCTGTGGACATGGTAACATGATTTGCAAGAGCCAGAGTCATCGTCAGCTCTCTGCAAATCTTGTGCATGCTCATGGCTTTCTTTACCCACATCATTGCGCCTTCTGAAGCCAGGTGTACACTGCACGACTTCAGAGATGCACTGTGCATGTCCAGAAGTGAAAAAGATCTGTTTCAGCAGCTAATCTGGGACGTGAGCCATCTTCTTCAATTCCGTACGTGCGCAATGCACTTCTGAAGCAGACTATACGGTTTCCTGCTTCAGTGCCGCTATAATTAAAGATGTGCGCATGCACAATATTTGCAGAGAGCTGTTGATGACACCAGCTCTTGCAAATCATGTTATCACACCCACAGGGAAATGATAACATGCTGAGAGGGCCGATTGGTCCTGGAACTAATGCCACCCCATTGACTAGTCAAAGGCTTTATTTGCGTATGAAAAAAAGAGTTTAAGAATACTTTTTTAAAACATCTGTTTAAGTGTCAAACTCTATAAATGGCTGTTTAGACAGTGTATTTAGCAAGCAATATATATGCGTTGGTGGGTAGGAGAGCATGGGGGCCTCTCACATTCCTTTTCATTTTCTTTCACAATCCGAGGGAATAGGCTTGACTCCAACATGGCTGAACTGGCACAAGAGGTGAGTATCAGATATTTTTATTTTACCCTTTGGAACACAATATTTAAGAAGGTGTTGTCCAAGTACCAAGATCAATCTAGTCTACTGAAGGATCCATTTTATCATTAATGTATATTGTAGCAAAAACACCACCATACTTACATTGCTCTAGGCAACTGGTACCTGAAAAAGACACATTACTGTAGTTATTGGAAAATCGGGGATGAACAATTTTTCCATAGCAGCCATAGTTTGCCTATTATATAAAGTTATTCCAGACTGTAATAATGGGGGATAACACTAGTCAACAGTCATTTTGCATCTGGATTGTAATACATCGATTTGCATGTATTTTTGGGTGTAGAATTGTTGTGTTACGTACAGTTTTTGAGATATTATGACAGAAGGTGAGGCTTTCAGTCATTTCAGAGAAATGTTTCCCAGTTTGAGTGAAACCAATCTAAAAGGAGGGCATAATTTTTGGGCCTCAAATAAGGAAATTGTTGAAAGATCCAAATTCTGATGCTAAGCTAAATAATGTTGAGTTGGCAGCCTGGTCTCCTTGTTCATAACTTCTTGGGTAACAGAAGATGACTACGTTTCCATAGACAGTAATCTACCGAAGAACTACAAGAATACGGGTTGCAGAATGTTTTTGACAATTCACTTTTTACACTCTCACCTTGACTTTTTCTCTGAGAACTTGGATCCTGTGAGTAATGAACAAGATGAACGCTTTCACCAAGACATTCTGGAGCAACATTACCAGGGACACCGGAACTCTGCAATGATGAGCGATCACCATTGGTTTCTGTTGAGAGAGATTGATGAAACACCTTACACAAGAAAAGACTCATCATATTTTGCTGAAGGAAATTGACTATAAACTTTGTAAATACTTGTATTAATATGTTTGTTGTACTCTTTGGTATGTTAGAGTTGATAGTATAGTCAGTATATGGAGAATCGTTTCAGTATAACTCAAATCGTGCTCCACTCCAATGAGCAGCAGAGACCACGAAACAGCAGAAATGTCAGGAACATAATGATCGCATTCTGCATTTATTATCCTCCTTGGTAATAGATTTTCTTCTGCCGAAAAGGAAGTGGCTTTAGACTTAAGGCCCCGTTACACGGGACGATATATTGTGCGATTGCACCTGCCCCCGTTGGTGTGCGTCATGGGCAATTTGTTGCCCGTGGCGCACAAAGTTGGTAACCCCTGTCACACGTACTTACCTTCCAAACAACCTTGCTGTGGGCGGCGAACATCCTCTTCCTGATGGGGGAGGGACGTTCGGCGTCACAGCGACGTCACACAGCGGCCGCCCAATAGATGCGGAGGGGCAGAGATGAGTTTGACGTAACATCTCACCCACCTCCTTCCTTCCGCATTGCCGGCAGGACGCAGGTAAGCTGTGTTCGTCGTTCCTGGGGTGTCACACAGGGCGATGTGTGCTGCCTCAGGAACGACGAACAACCTGCATCCAGGAATGTGACCGATATTATGAAAATGAACGACGTGTCAACGAGCAACGATAAGATGAGTATTTTTGCTCGATAACAGTCGCTCGTAGCTGTCACACACTACGATATTTCAAACGATGCCGGATGTGCGTCACGGAATCCGTGACCCCGACGACATATCGTTAGATATATCGTAGCGTGTAACGGGGCCTTTAAACTTTAAATAGTGTCTGTTATTTGTCAAAAAATGTCATTTTTGTATCTTGTGTAAATGCCACTGTTCTCCTGAATCTGGCATGTTTATTTTGTCCCTCTGTTCCTGAGATATGCCCATTTTCCTTTATGTACACTTGTAAGGAGGTGGTCCGGCTGACATGTTCTCCCTGAAGACATTGATTGCATTATAGCATTGTAATGTGATGTATCTACTATGTGGTCTGTAGTTCTAACCGCTGGCCACAAGAGATCACTGTTTTCCTTTTCTTATGTTGGATAAAGTTGTGCATTGTGCTGTAATGAAGCTGAGTTCTGCTCAGCAACAGACAGTAAGGGTAAGAGACAGTTAACTATGCGACCAGCTCATAGGAAAGGAGCTATCCTTCAGGGAAATGTGTGTTCCTGTTAGCTTGGAGTATGTAGGGAAGATCTACACCGTGTGCAAAATTAATAGGCAAGTTGTATTTTAGAGGATTTTTTTTATTATTGATCAACAACTACTGTATGTTCTCAATCAACCCAAAAGACTCATAAATATCAAAGCTTAATATTTTTGGAAGTTGCAGTATTTTTTTTTTTTAGATCTTAGGAGGTTATCTGTTTGTGCAGGCAACTATTACTGTGCAGATTTATTAGACAACTTAATAAAAACCAAATATATTCCCATCTCACTTGTTTATTTTCACCAGGTAAACCAATATAACTGCACAAAATTTAGAAATAAACATTTCTGACATGCAAAAACAAAACCCCCAAAAAATAGTGACCAATATAGCCCCCTTTCTTTCTGATGACACTCAACCACTCAAAATCCATAGATTCTGTCAGTAAAGCGGGCTTTACACGCTACAATATATCTTACGATGTGTTGGCGGGGTCACGTCGTGACGCACATCCGGCATCGTAAGTTACATTGTAGTGTGTGAAACCTCTGTGTGATTGCGATTGAACGTTAAAACGTTCATCGCATGCACGTTGTTCAATTCCTAAAAATTGAACGTGAGGTTCTTCATTGTTCCCGAGGTAGCACACATCGCTGTGTGTGACACCCCAGGAACGATGAACAGATCTTACCTGCGTCCCACGGCTCCCGCCGGCAATGCGGACGGGAGGAGGTGGGCGGGATGTTTACGTCCCGCTCATCTCCGCCCCTCCGCTTCTATTGGCCGTCTGCCGCGTGACGTCGATGTGACGCCAAACGTCCCTCCCAATCCAGGAAGTGGACGTTCGCCGCCCACATCGAGGTCGTATGGAAGGGTAAGTACGTGTGACGGGAAATAATCATTTGTGCGACATGTTCAACAAATTGAACGTGCCGCACATACGATGGGGCCGGTTAAGATCGCATAAGATATCATATGCTTAATCGTAACGTGTAAAGCAGGTTTTACTTGAACTGTTTATGATCAACATTGCGTGCAGCAGCCACCACAGGCTCCCAGACACTGTTCCAAGAGGTGTACTGTTTTCCCTCCCTGTAGATCTCACATTTTATGAGGGTCCACAGGTTCTCTATGGGGTTAAGATCAGGTGAACAAGGGGGCCATGATAGAGCATTGTCCTGCATGAAAATCATGTTTTTCTTGAACGATACTGACGTCTTTCTGTACCACTGCTTGAAGAAGTTGCCTTCCAGAAATTGGCAGTAGGTCTGGGAGTTGAGCTTCACTTCATCCTCAAGTTGAAAAGGTCCCACAAGTTCATCTTTGATGATACCAGCCCATACCAATACCCCACCTCCACCTTGCTGGCGTCTGAGTCGGAGTGGAGCTCTCTGTCCTTTACTGATCCAGCCTCTGGCCCATCCATCTTGCCCATCAAGAGTCACTCTCATTTCATCAGTCCATAAAACCTTTGAAATATCAGTCTTAAGATATTTCTTAGCCCAGTCTTGACGTTTTATATTATGTTTCTTGTTCAAAGGTGGTCGTTTTTCAGCCTTCCCTACCTTGGCCATGTCCCTGAGTATGGCACACCTTATGCTTTTTGTTATTGATTTGATGGCCAAACTGATGGCAAATGGCATC
Source organism: Anomaloglossus baeobatrachus (assembly GCF_048569485.1). NCBI lineage: Eukaryota > Metazoa > Chordata > Amphibia > Anura > Aromobatidae > Anomaloglossus > Anomaloglossus baeobatrachus. The sequence goes on along the minus strand of NC_134353.1, from coordinate 84,918,628 downwards.
TTGGCAGCTTCACGCTTGATTTTCCTCAATTCATGGGCAGTTATTTTGTGCCTTTTTTGTCCAACACGCTTCTTGCGACCCTGTTGGCTATTTGCCATGAAACGCTTAATTGTTCGGTGATCACGCTTCAAAAGTTTGGCAATTTCAAGACAACTGCATCCCTTTGCAAGACATCTCACAATTTTGGACTTTTCAGAGCCCGTCAAATCTCTCTTCTGACCCTTTTTGCCAAAGAAAAGGAAGTTGCCTAATAATTAAGCACACCTTAAATAGGGTGTTGATGTCCTTACACCACACACCTCCTCATTACAGAGATGCACTTCACCTGATTTACTTAATTGGTAGTTGGCTCTCAAGCCTATACAGCTTGGAGTAGGACAACATGTATAAAAAAGTATCATGTGATCAAAATAGCAACAGCAAGAGTACCTGGTGGTGGAGGTATGTGAGGTATAGCCAAAATTGCATAGCCAAGCTGCATCATGTGAAGCCATGACAGTTAGAATATTATGAAATTAAGTCCATCCATTCAAAAGCAAAGAAGGGGACATCCAGGCAAAATATTGACATCAACAAGTTGGCTCATTACATGATCTATCAATTCTGCTTCATAATAGTGAGATCACAGATGTCCATGCAAGCACTGTGCAACACAAGTCTGGAGTGGTGGCCAGAAAACTCAACTTCAATATCATCATAAGAAAAGTCAGTTTGAGTTTGCAAAAAAGTATGAAAATTGGAAAGAAGAAGATTGGACACGGGTGATTTCAAGCGATGAGACGAAACCCAATAGACTAGACTCTGATGGGTACAAATGAGTCTCGAAGAAACAAGGGAAAAAGGAACTAAAGGACTGATAAATTAAAAGGAACTGTCTAGTTCAGTGGAGCAAGCCTGATGATTGTTTCTCATGCAAAGGTGTTGGATACTTGACCGATGGTGGTCTCAATGCTGAGCTATATTTGGGTGTCCTACAAGATGAGTTACTTCTTCCACTTGATTACTATGGGTTTAAAGTCAAAGTAGTATTCCAGTAGAACAACGACCCAAAGCATACGTAGAGATTGGTGAAGAATTGGTACAATGAAAATGAAGTAGAGGTGCTGGATTGTCCCTGCAGTCCCCAGACCTCAACCCAATCCAACACCTGTGGATAGAGTTGAAGAAAAAGCTGTTACATACTCAAGTGAGTGACCAGTATACACCAAAATTGGGAATGTGTAGAAGAGACAGGGGATCAATTTTGGTCGAGACATGCTTGATACTGCTAAAGGGCATTCCGAGAAGGTGGATTTACAAAATAATTAAAATTTAAATTTAGATTTTTAGGAGCAAAACAGTAACAATGTAGTGACATGACAAGAAATTACATAACTAATCGTATGCTAAATAATTGCAAATCAAATTTATGTATGAGATAGCCAAGATGACTGTCTATAAAATGAAGGTCAAGCTAATTATATAACAAAAGTTCCGGCACACTCCAAGGAATATAGAAAAAAATCGGGAGCCATTTTTATCTCATTAATTAATTTTATAAAATGAAGGTCATCTCACGCTAAAAGCTGTTATAGGTGGTGAGATATGGAGCACGAAGAATCAAAAGTTCAAAACATTGTTACCCTTTTGCTCATCAGTGTAAATCTAGTTTTCTTGTAGACGGGACATAGATGACATGAAGACTCCCATTTAACATTTTGAGAAACACACCATTGGCTGCCAAGATTATATTTACAGACAGGGAAGAGGAAGCCATATCTCAGGAATGGAGAGCAACACAATGCCAGATTTAGATGAAAGGCAGCATTTACATCAGGTTTAAAATCAAAACAAAAAAAAAACCATACTTATGATAAGTGACAGGTCCTCCTTAACCTTCGTCAGGCTGCATAATTTTGCCAAAATGTCTCGACCTCTTATCTTGGAAGGGGGTGGAGATTTTTTTTGAAATTTGGCCAATATATTCTGGACCAAAACTGCTGAGATGTCACGAAATTTCAGCCCTCTACGGCTTTTCGAAAAAAAAAAAAAAAATTATTGCAATTTTGAAACGGAATAGTTATAATTGTACCTATTCAGCTGGACGAAGGTTAAGGAGTGAAGAAATAGATTGTCTCTATGTATCTAAGAGTGGTCATGTGCTCTCACCTGGAGATTTTTGTTCTCTGTTCCAAGCAGCCATTTAGAATGACTCTACCTGAAGAAGAAATCAAAATGCATAAGACAAATGGACACTCATTTTCAGCCATTGTCAATATAAGTTGGTTCGGCGGTCAGTTGATCTCCAAGATTTTGACTTCTCCAGACTCCAGACATTCGTGTTATCCATATATTTTCTCTATAGTGCATATAGCTGGTGAAATGTAGAATTATATGGCAGACGTTAAAACTAATTGCCTACTATGTAATACGTTAACGGACCTGGTCCAAATGATTCAGTCATGGCTCATGAGTGGTTCTCAGCTCTCGCTCAGAGGGAAAGGTCCTCAGTGGTGGTTTTCCCTTCTATGGCTTACATATGCTTTAATAGGTCATATACAAAGGGGTGCAATACCTTTAAAAGGGTGACGCAGCTAATAATTTTGGGTCAAAATGGCATAAAAATACAAAAAGTGGAATTCAACTCTAAACCGGGGCTTTTTTGGTCATCACAGGTGTCTGTTTGCAGGTCCTTCTTAACACACAAGAAATGAGAATCACTAGCGAATTGGGTCAACTGGAGGCAGGAATTGGCAAACGGCATCCACCCCAGATTGGAGCTAGTCTCGAGCACTGCTGTTATTGGCAGCTGCAGTGCCTACAAGTAGTATTCAACCCCCTGCAGATTTAGCAGGTTTACACATTCGGAATTAACTTGGCATTGTGACATTTGGACTGTAGATCAGCCTGGAAGTGTGAAATGCACTGCAGCAAAAAAAAATGTTATTTCTTTTTTTTTAAATTGTGAAAAGTTTATTCAGAGGGTCATTTATTATTCAACCCCTCAAACCACAAGAATTCTGTTTGGTTCCCCTAAAGTATTAAGAAGTATTTCAGGCACAAAAAACAATGAGCTTCACATGTTTGGATTAATTATCTCTTTTTCCAGCCTTTTCTGACTAATTAAGACCATCCCCAAACTTGTGAACAGCACTCATACTTGGTCAACATGGGAAAGACAAAGGAGCATTCCAAGGCCATCAGAGACAAGATCGTGGAGGGTCACAAGGCTGGCAAGGGGTACAAAACCCTTTCCAAGGAGTTGGGCCTACCTGTCTCCACTGTTGGGAGCATCATCCGGAAGTGGAAGGCTTATGCAACTACTGTTAGCCTTCCACGGCCTGGACAGCCTTTGAAAGTTTCCACCCGTGCCGAGGCCAGGCTTGTCCGAAGAGTCAAGGCTAACCCAAGGACAACAAGGAAGGAGCTCCGGGAAGATCTCATGGCAGTGGGGACATTGGTTTCAGTCAATACCATAAGTAACATACTCCACCGCAATGGTCTCCGTTCCAGACGAGCCCGTAAGGTACCTTTACTTTCAAAGCGTCATGTCAAGGCTCGTCTACAGTTTGCTCATGATCACTTGGAGGACTCTGAGACAGACTGGTTCAAGGTTCTCTGGTCTGATGAGACCAAAATCGAGATCTTTGGTGCCAACCATACACGTGTCGTTTGGAGACTGGATGGCACTGCATACGACCCCAAGAATACCATCCCTACAGTCAAGCATGGTGGTGGCAGCATCATGCTGTGGGGCTGTTTCTCAGCCAAGGGGCCTGGCCATCTAGTCCACATCCATGGGAAGATGGATAGCACGGCCTACCTGGAGATTTTGGCCAAGAACCTGCGCTCCTCCATCAAGGATCTTAAGATGGGTCGTCATTTCATCTTCCAACAAGACAACGACCCAAACCACACAGCCAAGAAAACCAAGGCCTGGTTCAAGAGGGAAAAAATCAAGGTGTTGCAGTGGCCTAGTCAGTCTTCTGACCTTAACCCAATTGAAAACTTGTGGAAGGAGCTCAAGATTAAAGTCCACATGAGACACCCAAAGAACCTAGATAACTTGGAGAAGATCTGCATGGAGGAGTGGGCCAAGATAACTCCAGAGACCTGTGCCGGCCTGATCAGGTCTTATAAAAGACGATTATTAGCTGTAATTGCAAACAAGGGTTATTCCACAAAATATTAAACCTAGGGGTTGAATAATAATTGACCCACACTTTTATGTTGAAAATGTATTAAAATTTAACTGAGCAACATAACTTGTTGGTTTGTAAGATTTATGCATCTGTTAATAAATCCTGCTCTTGTTTGAAGTTTGCAGGCTCTAACTTATTTGCATCTTATCAAACCTGCTAAATCTGCAGGGGGTTGAATACTACTTGTAGGCACTGTATGTAACATTGCCAGCACCAGCCATGTATCTGGTGTACAGTATATAGACACCAAAATTATGGCATACAAAATATGGTGAAATGAAATGTGATGAATATTGTCTGAGCAATGGACCTCCACTTCCTTGAGCCATGACTACGGGTGCAGTTACTTGTGATCCATGCCATTATGCTCTATGTTATATGTATATATATATATATATATATGTCTAAAGGGTGCTTTACACGACGATATATCGCTAGCGATGTCGCACTGTGTAAAGCCACCTTTAGTCTAATCATATTTTATTTTTATTGTGGGTTCTGCACTTTTAAGATGTTTGTCGGAATACAACAAAGACTGGGAAGTAGAACGGAGAAAGAAATCAACTCACCCAGGTCAGTGAAGACTCCAATGAGGGACAGGTGCACAGAAAAGGCCGGCCCGGCCAGGAAATTCCAGGAAAAGAGAGAGGATCGAGCACTCGAGTCTAAAGTATAAAACTTAATTTTTGTTCAGATTCCATTAAAAATCGATGTGGATCACATCCAAGGTATATAAATCCCCATGAGAGATGAAATGAAGTGGCAAAGATGGTACGCGTTTCGAGCTAATACGCTCTTAATCCCAATCCATGTAGGTTACAAAAGCAAATGAAGATTTAAAGGAAAAAAGGAGGGGAGGAGGAATAAAACGGATATGACATCATAGAAAAAGAAGAAAAAAAGTCAGACTTATATATAGACAGATAAAGAAGATATGTATCAAAGCAAAATTTCTATAAATATAACATGAGCAATAGAAACATGAAAAATATACATATGATGATAGTGTGAACATATAAAACCACATACATAGAAAAAAACGTATAGAAATAGGTAAGCATATATGTAGATCGCTATATATTCACATATCTAATTATATAAACCGCACTATACAATAGTAAGATAATTATTTCATGTATTAGGAAAACTAAGCAAAACCTAAACATAGAATCAGAATAGAATAGTGGATATTAACATACAGATTATGTATCCACATACATGAATCGATAAAGAGAAGACATGTACCATGCATATATCAGGGGGACATTATTATTTAACTTAAAAACAATATGTCACAATCTCAATATCTCAGTATATATTCCTTAATTCGTCCCTCAGATTCATGCCCAGAGGGGCTCTGGTCTCCATTAAAAAAATCTAGTAGTCTATTCAGGAAGCCGACGGCAGGGAACTCTCTACTCCACGCTAACAGTTGTCACCCTAGACATGTAGTGAACAACATCCCCACGGGGGAGTTCATCCGTGCGAGGAGATGCTGTTCATCGGAAGAAGTACAGTGGTACCTTGCTTAACGAGAACAATCCGTTCTGGGACTGTGCTTGTTAATCAAGGTACTCGTTCAGCAGAGCAAGGTTTCCCATAGGAAATCATTGCAATGCTGACAATCCGTTCCACAATGTGTTAAATGTCCCATCCTGGTCCCCTATTCTATCATTCCACACATATACAAACACACACAAACACACACAAACACACACAAACACACACAAACACACATGCACACACACATATTATATGCTCACCTTACCTTCCGTTCCATCGCCGGTCTCCTGGGACTTGCTGTTCTCCGGTGCGGGCCATGTATCAGGTGACCATAACAACGAGAGCGAACTTCCTGCCAGAGCGCTGACGTCAAAGGCAGAGCCGCTTGCCTCTGATTGGCCAGTGCGCTGCCTTTGACAAGCGGTGACAGGAACCAGGAAGTTCCTGCTTCGTTGCTATGGATGCCGATGCCTGGAGCGGAGCAGAGCACTACAGGACCCAGGAGGCCGGCGATGAAACGGAAGGTACAGATATTATATGCTCACCTTACCTTCCATTCCACTGTCGGCCTCATGGTACTTGTAGTTCGCCGCGATGTACCCGGGAACTACAAGAGCCATGAGACCGGCGGTGGAACGGAAGGTAAGGTGACCATAATACAGTACTGTGTGTGTGTGTGTTTGTGCGTACATGTGTGTATTTGTGTGGACTGCAAGTGCGGGTCAGAGCGCGGTTGATGGACGAAACCAGAAGTGTGTGAGGTGAGAATTTCGCTCGTACAGCAAAGCTTTCTCGTAAAGCGGGTTACAAATTTACAGAAAGCTTTGCTTGTTAAGCGAAATTCTCGTTAAGAGAGTTACTCGTTAAGCGAGGTACCACTGTATATAAAAATGAATGTAAGATCATCAGAGAGAGATTTCTCTGCCGGGTTTTCTCTAATGCGACTATTTCTAAAGCTAGGGTACGTGCAGACTCCAAAACCAGAGATCAATATTTGGAGGAGAAACAAACAAATCTTATATGCAAACAGCCATCTATTGTATTTTCCACCAAATATAGTACAGATTTCTACACCATCGTGAATATCATAAAAAAGTATCTCCCTATACTGAGTACTGATGACACTATTAGGAACATCCTTGAGGAAGGAGTGAGATTTGTCTCTAAGCGCAATAACACCATCGCATCTACTATCACCCCAAGTGATCATACCAACCGTAATAAAACTAACCTGCATAATTGGCTATCTGTTACAGGGTCATATAGGTGTGGACAAAGGGCATGTGGACTATGTAAACATATGCCCAACACGAAAAAATGTGTGTCTAGTGTCACAAAGAAAGAATATAGCATTAATTCTTTCATTAATTGTGGGACAACCCACGTTATTTATCTTATCACATGCGTTATATGTAACATTCAGTACATTGGGAGCACTGGCCGTAGATTAAGGAAAAGGATTTCAGAACACCTATATGATGCCTGTAACAGGAGCAGTAGAAGCCCTTCGGGTGCTTCACAGCATTTTATTTCTGTTCATGGTGGTTGCACGGACAGCTGCCGTGTGAATGCGATTGAAAAAATTGTGTTGCCACATAGAGGAGGGGATCCTATAAAAATTATGCGCAGGAAAGAGGCAAAATGGATTTTTTTAATGGAGACCAGAGCCCCTCTGGGCATGAATCTGAGGGACGAATTAAGGAATATATACTGAGATATTGAGATTGTGACATATTGTTTTTAAGTTAAATAATAATGTCCCCCTGATTTATGCATGGTACATGTCTTCTCTTTATCGATTCATGTATGTGGATACATAATCTGTATGTTAATATCCACTATTGTATTCTGATTCTATGTTTAGGTTTTGCTTAGTTTTCCTAATACATGAAATAATTATCTTACTATTGTATAGTGCGGTTTATATAATTAGATGTGTGAATATATAGCGATATACATATATGCTTACCTATTTCTATACTTTTTTTCTATGTATGTGGTTTTATATGTTCACACTATCATCATATGTATATTTTTCATGTTTCTATTGCTCATGTTATATTTATAGAAATTTTGCTCTTTTTCTTCTTTTTCTATGATGTCATATCCGTTTTATTCCTCCTCCCCTCCTTTTTTCCTTTAAATCTTCATTTGCTTTTGTAAACTACATGGATTGGGATTAAGATCGTATTAGCTCGAAACGCGTACCATCTTTGCCACTTCATCTCATCTCTCATGGGGATTTTTATACCTTGGATGTGATCCACATCAATTTTTAACAAAGACTGGGTGTATGTGTGACGCCCTGGACTAGCCAGGTAGTCACAAACACAACATCACACACACACTCTCCCCTGGGTAGTCAACAACAGTCAAACAAAATCCTTGTTGCCTCCTCCAGGGTCTGATGTCCACACCAGGTGGGGCGGAGCCAGGCAGTTGGCCCCACCCACCGAGGAGTTAACAGGCCTGGAGGCGGGAAAAAGCAGTTAGTTCAGTTTGGAGTTGAGTGAAGCAGTGAAGTTGAGAGTCAGTTCAGTTCAGTTTTGGAGTTGAAAGTGACAGGAGAAACTGTTAGTGTCTGGGTCGGAGCCCAGGCACTGTCAGCAAGGTCGGCAGACGGTGGTGGCTGTTTGCAGGAGTTGGCGCAGGTCAGTGGAACCGTAGGACCGGGGACGGGCGGTGGCCCGCCGATACCGAGCCGGGGAGCAGATCTGAACCAAGCACAAAGGCAGGGCCATCAGACCCCGACCAGGCTAGGAGCCGCCGACAACAGTCAAATCAGATAGTGACCGGGACCTCAGGGGTTCCCTCACACCCAATACCCGACAGAAGGCAACTGTCCACACAGTGAGGATAAAAAGCCACCGCCATAGGCTAGAGATCGAAGGGCCAGTGCCTGCGGGCAAAAGGGGCTCCTTCGGTACATACACGCCGGGGAGCGGCTACCAGTGGGAAACCATCGGAGTCAATACAGTCTATAACGGTGCAGGGAATGACAGCCACCATCAACCTGTCTCGGGAGAGCAAAGACACTGCAGCTGGCTGCGGGACCCATCCATCCAGCAGTTTGGTTTACCAGAGACTCTGTGAATCTGTGCCTGAGTGAGTACAACAGTGCCACCTGGCACCGCGCCGCGCTGCCTCCGCAACCCTGCACCCCAGCTACCCTGCCTCCCCGTACCACCACCGGGCCCCGGGATCACCAACCCCTACCCACGGAGGAGGAACCAACATCCTAGCTGCTCCCTGCCATCGCTCCCGGGATCCCCGTCACCAGCAGCGGTGGTGCCGATTATCACCACGACCTGTGGGTGGCGTCACAAACTATCTCCCCAAACAAACCATCCCTTTTCACTCGTGGGCGAGGAGCGCTGCTCGAGTCCCCGGGTCCGGCCCACCGCTCGAGCCACCAAGCAGCAGCAACCTCGGACCCAAGCGTAGCGAGCGCGGCCCCTCTGCCCGTGACATATGCATCATCTATGTTGTGTCCCATGAATGGGAACAACGTGTTTGCATATATTTCTTGCATTGCATATTTTTCCTCCTATCAGGAAATTCCATATTGTTACTAGGTAGATTAGACTGTATGAAGTTTGTCCCTATGTACCTCCCTTAGTTGGCTTCTGTATAGAAAGCTCCGCCCTTCTCCTTCAGTTTAAGTCTAGAGAGGAACCATTGCTGAAGACATGTTTATAACCCTGTACAGATTATTCCTTTTCACCTGCCTTTACTTTGTACTTAATACAAGATTCTAGAAGAAACTACAGCGTTTCTCCTTGTCTTTCTACTGAGTTAAAGCTATCTGTGGAAGCCGGTAGAGTGAGTAAAATCATACAGTTATCTAAGGGACTGATAATTAGAGTTGGATTCATTGCTACCAGGAAGAGACAGAATAATCTAAGAAGCAGAAAGGAAAAAGCAGACCAGTGGTTGTTGTATGCCTTTATGCAGAGTTCATGGATCCTGGTAGACATGTAATGTATGCAAACATTTTCCATATTCTGGCAAGAAATTATGAGTTTTTTAAAAAAAATCCTGTATAAAATATTTGCACATTCAGCAAAGGGAATGTATGTAAATAGGCCATGGCATACATGCTTTGTCTAATGCCACGTGATGCGATGATGGTCATGTCAGACT